>NC_051184.2:105749262-105963644 GCF_013339695.2 Rhipicephalus sanguineus
GACAGAAGCACAGCGAACGCGCACTTTCGCAGCCTCACAGCTTCGAGATTCGCTTGCCGGGGTTACCGTTTGCGTTCAGCTTCCCGAGCGTCCATAGCGCCAATGCCAAGGAGAGAGCAACGGGAGCGAGCGGGCGCAGCATTATATAAGAACGCACAGCTGTGGCGGAGAGAGAAAAACGGGAGAGGAGAAACGAAGCGGAGGCAGCGCTCACGCCACCTCCCCCACCTCCTTGCGCTCACGCGAGGAGAGGGAGGAGAGTTGGCGCATGCGCAGTATGGGTGCGGACGCCACAGAACGGACACTGTCCCGAGCATCAGATGCTTTCGCATCTAAAAGACAAATGTAAAAGACCTCACGGACTACGACTGATGAGCTTTTTTCAGCCATGTACCAAAAATCGTTTTGCTAGAAGTTTCCAGGCGGATCTGTTCAATGTTGTTGGTGATTAACAGCCGATTGAACATTTTTCGCTCTACAGCTGCCGTCAGCTGGAGCAGGGCTGGACAGTATCGCGATGCAAGAGTATCGCGATAGTATTTCAGATACTTTTGAGTATCTGTATTTCTGTATCGAGATACATTTGAAAAATGTATTTGTATCTCAGTAGTGAAATACATTTACGATGTATCGCCTGTATCGCGATACTATGCAGGACACGGGTATCTCGTTGCATTGTTTTTTTGTGTCGGAAATAAGTTGAGGCGTGTTTCCAATGAGGGAATGACGTTTTCTTTCTGTTTTGTGCCAAGACAAGCAAAGGCGCGCCGCCGGTCGGCGACAGATAGGGCGGCGATGGTTTCCCCTCAAGCACAGAATGGTCCATGTGGTAAAGCGCGCGAAACGTAGACGGCAGATTCGCGGGGGCAGTGTTGTCGGCCTCTGCCGACGAAAGTCGCTGTTTCTCAAGGTCAGTGCAGCACGCCTAATTTTTTTTTCGGGTGGCAAGCCATTACTTCACGATCCCCGGCGCGGATACCACCTTGGAACAGGCTTTGCACCGCTTCGCGGGCGTTCAGTCCTCAAAGCGGCGACACTTCCAAAAGCAGTTCCCGTAGTCGCGGCCGAAGTGACTAGAAGATGGCTATCTTTGACGCGCTTTCAGCCACCTATCCAATTGTCAAGGTGCGTTCCTAATTGATGACATGCCTTGAAACGGTCTTTTGTGGTAGCAGGCTCCCCCACCGCCGGAGCCGACTTCTCCTGTTGCGGCTTTCTGAAATGGGTGCTGGTAGCGTTGGTGGTGGTGACAGCTTCACTGAAGCCGACAGGGTCGGACGGCTGAGGATTCTGAAGATGGGGACCGACTTCGGATTCTGAACAGTCAGAAAAACCCAAGTGAGGGCGGAAGTGTTTCGGTATCTAGAGGACCCAAGAAGAGGTATCGCCACGCTGCAGGGAAATCCCGCTATGAAGGCGGTATTTATTCACTATAACACGAATTAGTGCTCGCCTTCAGCGGTAGACACACTTTTTTTCTTTCGTGAGTCTTGTGCTGAGGCTGAACTGACGCTGTTAGAAGACAGCCTATTTGAAAGCCTACACAGCAACCTTCTTAGCAAAGCAGATCTTCAAAATAAATGTGTGCTTTTTCTCAAATCACTGAGGTTCATTAGTGCACTAGAAGAGATTCATTAGTAATTCGAGTGATTTGCTTAAAGTGTGCTATTTCTAGTATAGCTTAGTTTGTTGGCTAAGAATGTCGATTTCGGTGTCCAATCCTTGTTACTGTTGCTGTGAAATAGTGTATTTTTATTGCAATTGATACTTGTAATTATGTCATTATTACAAATATGTACTTTGCCCACCCCCCTGCCCTGCAATTTCTTAATGGCGCTGAGGGTACTGTAATAAATAAATAAATGAACTGAACGTTTCGATGCGCTGTAACTGTATTTATAACATTATGCTGCACTAATAAGTGTCTTTGCGTAGTATGAGCATCCTTGAAATGAAAAAAAAGTATTCCAGTATGTGTATCGCTGTAACTGTATTCCGGAATACTTTTTTCGTCTCATTGCAAAAGTATCTCCGAAATATCCCGTTACGTTAAAGGCAAATGTATCTCAGTATCTGTATTTTAGGCTTCCAGTTCATGTATTTCGATATCTGTATTCCGGAATACTTTTCTGAGTATCTCTGCCCAGCCCTGAGCTGGAGTACGATGGTCATGAAATATGCAAGCGCTGCATTTCGCGCGGAACGCCTGGCCAGCCATATCCAATAGTGAAAGATAGACCTACCATAAAATATTTCACTTTCTTGCTTTATAATGTGCGCTGGAGATTGAAATTAGTACCAATTTGTTAAAGTCTCTAATGATCATGTTAATTCATTTTGAGGCGTCATAATACAGGAATGCTAGCATAATGCTATATCGTTAAGTATACGCAGAGTTTGTTCTGAACATTTATTTCTGTATCCACTGGGGTTATAGTTGATCGCCCTGTAACCAGGCGTAAGAGTGAGAGGAATTACAAAAATTAACACCATCTTCCCAAAGGTAACCCTGATGGGATGCGAAGCAGCAACGTTGCGCACGGGTGGCGTCACGGGTTGAACGGCGCTAACACGGGTGCTGCGGTGAGCGCTGAAAGATTCGTTTGAAGCGATGGCTGACGTAGGTCTTGTGGCTTCTTCAGAGTGGACACGGGCGCTGGACCGGAGCTGGCGTGCGTTTCCCCTTGACTACCACGGCCTTGTGATCGGTGAAGTGCACGCTGCAGGGGCGTAGCCACGTTAGGGCACGTCGGGCCCGTGCCCCCCCGCCCGAAATTTTTTTTTTGCCATAGCATACAGAGCAGAAAATGACACTCGAACACATCTGCCTGCTCGTCCCCACTACAGATCAAGGAGGTGCCCCCCCCCCCCCCCCCGAAAAATATTTCTGCCTACGCCCCTGGCACGCTGAGAGGTTCCTGCAGACATTCGACGTCGAAGTTGGCAAAGACTAGATCGGTGCACGTTCCCCTTATCGTGGTGGGTAGTTTCCGTTCCGCCGATACGCACTTCAGCGAGTGCACGTCACGCATGTAATCGACGAGCCATTCCCATCCTCCTCCGCTGACGTCAACGTTGAAGTCTCCCGCGACTATAACACTCGATGTGCACTCGAGCGCTGCGGGCGCTGCGGCGAGCGCGCGGCAGGAGAGGGAGACAGTGACGTCAGCGCGCACAGCGAGGGGAGCGTGACGTCAATGCGCAGCGGCGGCGTGACCTACTTGACATAACTCCAACTCCTGCGGCGAGCGGAGTGTGTTGCGGCGCGTTCGTACGGACGCACGGAGGGTAGCGTTACACAGGCTAGTCAAAGAACTGCTTCGCATGTGATATTTCATACTCCATGAGGAAACTTCATAGCCGGGATGGAGAGTATGAGGCAACAGGGATTTCTGTTGCCTCATAATTTCCCAGTCACCCTCATGTGCGCAGCGAATCATCTAGACTGCTCGCGAAGAGTATGAAGCTCTTCTTTGGGGATTTTTCGGCGCCTGACTATTCGATTTTGTTTAAATAACACTTAAGGAATACTTTTAGCCTTCAAAATGTTCCTGTTCGCAATGTAGGCAGTCAGGGTTGCATTTCACTCCAATGAGCGCTGACAATCTGAGCGCTTCCTTTTGTGTACGCGTGTTGATGTAGATGCAGACAAAGAAGGACAGAATTACCGCCGTGGTGTGTCCACAGAACTCTTTATCTTTATATTCACGAGTGCGTATTATCGAGTTATCCAAGTGGAGATTATTTGGATCACCCATTCAGGTGAATATTTAAGCTAAGATATTATTCCTTTCTTTCTGGTACGTCCATATAAACATTTCACCCGGAACATAAAACAGACCTTTAAAGCACTTTTTGTATCGAAGATAACAAGCCAGCGGCGTAGCCAGAAATTTTTTTCGGGGGGGGGGGGGGGGGGTTCAACCATACCGCATGTATGCTCGTGCGTGTGTTTGTATGTGTGCGTGTATATATACACATGCAAAACTGAAAAATTTCGGGGGGGGGGGGTTGAACCCCCCAACCCCCCCCCTCCTTGGCTACGCCCCTGTAACAAGCAGATGCTTGCACTCAAGTGCTGCTGGTCGAATGCTTTGCTCATGAAATCGTGCACCCGCTCTTTTTTTTATTATTCGGTGGCTCGTGGTGAAGTACCAGTATCTGCGCAGTTAAAGAGGCAGTCGCATGTTCTCTTCGTATATGGGACTTTAATGTATTGAGTGCTGTCGAGTAATATTCGATATTGAAGCTCTTGTAATGAGGATTGTATTTTTATTTTCCTCGCGCTCCTATCATCCCACGTTTTAAATCGCAGGCACCCATTTTTCGGTACTTGCTGAAACCAGTGTTCGTCATTTGCTCGCAATACT
This sequence comes from Rhipicephalus sanguineus, assembly GCF_013339695.2. Classification (NCBI taxonomy): domain Eukaryota; kingdom Metazoa; phylum Arthropoda; class Arachnida; order Ixodida; family Ixodidae; genus Rhipicephalus; species Rhipicephalus sanguineus. Next base: position 105,753,633 of record NC_051184.2, read on the forward strand.
GAAAGCCTGAGGCAATGCCACTATCTATGCGCTGTAATACTGGGACTCACCATAGTTAAGGAGGTTCTTTTCTGCCTAGAAACGTTTTACACTGATTGCTTGGGAGTCCTAGTAAAGGTTGAGCGGACACAGAGAAGAATGTGCATCCCTATTAGGCACAAGACACTGAACAGCCTCGTGATACGCGAGGCATAACCTTACGGATGAGGGTCACCAGTGTGTAATACATACCAATTTAGATAGCTACATTTTTTCTGCACGTCAATAAAAAAAAGAGCCGTTGCATTTACTGCTGCCGTGTTTAGGATCGAATGCTTCAGGGATATCGAAAAATATGTAGTAGAATCTGGGTTCCTGTTAGATTTTAAAGCGCCAGATTTCTATTCAAATAGAAGAAAAGCGATATTTTAAACATAGTTTTTATCATTGAAGACTAAATATGAGTTTGAATAGGCGAACAGATATGGTGTTAACAACACAATATTTTTCGCTCCTGCTTGGTCACCCACGTGTTCAAACAAATGAATCAATTAGATAAGTTCAGTGCCTCTGCATGCAGTTTTTCTAGAGTAGCTAGAGTTGTTTACAAAATAACTTGGGGCCAAGAATTCAGTAGAAGCATTCAACGTTGAAGCTGCTAATAATATCTGGGGTTTAACGTCCGAAAACCACGACATGATTATGAGGGACGCCGTAGGGGAGGTCTCCAGTGATTTCGACCACCTGAGGGTTTCTTTAACGTTCACCTAAATCTGAGACAATATGCCAAGGAAAGTATAGGGGATGGTATTTGTAGTAATTAGGATATAAATGTGAAGAAAGTAAAGTGGGCGAAAAGGTAACTTGCCGCCGGCAGGGACCGAACCTGCGATCTTTCAATAACGCGTCCGTTGCACTACCACTGAGGTACGGTGGCGGTCATCCCCCCGTCCACTTTTATGGGATATATATATCTAAAGTCGGTCAGTTCGTTCTTCGCCTTGTCAGTGGAGTCGAGGCTCTGCGTTGGCACCGCCGTCCATACCGAGCATGGGGCGGTCGCGCGTTGTGAGAACACCCGAGGAGCAGCGCGCTCATGAAGAACAGTGACGACGGCAAAAACCGGAGTGCGAACGTCAGCTGCGCTGGTCACTCACCTCCACATAGTGCATGGGCTCCCACTTTGCTGATCTTCATTTTTATTTTGGAGGGACGAAAACAAGCTTGTACTATTTATGTAGAGTGTTGTCATCGCAGCTTTTAGTGTGACTGTCCACCCTCTGTCTTCGTAGACGAGAAGTCGGCGTTTATCTTCTTGCATTATTTCGTCAAGCTTCTTAATTTGCATGTAGCACCTGTATATTGGTGGGATTCTATGTCACAGTACTGTCCAGAGAAATGAAATCTGCAGGACCCAGACTTGTTTCAGAAAGACGGACGTGAAATGCAAGCTCCTCGTATGAATTGAACAGACTCCTGTTCTGAAAAATTCAAGGCCGCAGTGTTGTTTCGACTCCCGTACCATCCGATTGCACACTACCAGTTGACCGACTTCCCTCACAACAGAACTAATCGACTTTACTCACAACAGTTGACACGCACCGTCTACATCTACTAGATCTCTCCCTTTGGTGGACTAAGGGACTGGACGTTCTTCAAAGTTGTGCCGTGCGGCTGCAGGAAGTCGATAAAAACGTAAATCCAGTAAACAGTGAACCTGCCAGTGCACTTCTACTTTAAGAGAGGTTTTGTTTAAAGCTGAGAGCACTCTTTTTATTTCTTGGAGACATGAATAAATGTGACAGGTTGCACAGTAGCCTTCTTGAACAAACGTGAATTTTCTGCGTTGAAGCATCGGAAGCTTCTCGGACGAAAACGCAGCTCACTACCGTCCTATTCAGCGTTACTTTTCGAAAACGAAAAGAAAGAAGAAAAAAGTTGTTTGAAAGGCAAGATCGCTGAGCATGTCAACGAGAAAAAAAAAAAGAAGCTTTACTTTGATCGCGCATGGAGTGTTTTTGACACTTGGGGACGCCTTTCCGGTGACCTGTTTTCTACAATGTGTTCGAAGGTTACTTCTTCTTTTTGCTCGTAACTCCTGTCATAGGACGTTCGGCTGCTATGATCTGCCCGAGAGAAAAAAAAAAAAAAAACGTCCCCAATTCTGCATTCCGTATTGTAAAGTAAAATATTTGTGTCGAAATTCGAAGGATCATATATTGTGGCCAAGTCAATGCTGGATTCGAGGCAGCCGCAGTCTAAAGTTTTCCTATAAAGGTCAGGATGCCAACGCGCGCAACTTCCTTGTGACAGTCCCGATCTAAATATATATTAGATGCGAAGTATCTTAAGGCGGAGCTCAATCCGGTGGCGGTGGTGTGCGGCGTGACCACCCTTACTGCGCATGCGCGTACCCTCTCCACACACCTCCTCTCCACTCACCATCTCCCCTTCCCCTCTCCACTTTCCCTATCCCCTTCCCCTCTCCGAAGGATCATATATTGTGGCCAAGTCAATGCTGGATTCGAGGCAGCCGCAGTCTAAAGGTTTTCCTATAAAGGTCAGGATGCCAACGCGCGCAACTTCCTTGTGATAGTCCCGATCTAAATATATATTAGATGCGAAGTATCTTAAGGCGGAGCTCAATCTGGTGGCGGTGGTGTGCGGCGTGACCACCCTTACTGCGTATGCGCATACCCTCTCCACAACCTCCTCTCCACTCACCATCTCCCCTTCCCCTCTCCACTTCCCCTATCCCCTCTCCCCTCTCCACTTTCCCTCTCCCCTCCCCCTTTCCACTCTTCCTCTGAAACGCGGGCTAGACATGCTGAAATTCTCCTGCGCAACGCCGCGATGAGCTCGAGCGCATGCGCGTCCCCTCCCCTTCTCCCTCCTCTCCTACGCTGCCCCCCTCTCACCCGCCTGTCGACCGCGTTCCCCGCTCGCCCTGTGAGAATTAACGGCCAGGCTAGATGGAAGATACGACGCGCGTAGCGTCCCTCTTCGCGTTCCACGACGCGAGGTCGGTAGCATGCCCAACGAACGCCAACGGAACGCGATCGTGCAAGTGCTCCGGCTTCGCATCGCCTCATGGTCCCCTTTAGCGGGAGATGGTGTAATTTTTTCTCTCCATTGTGCTCGTGACATATTTCAATGTATACCAGCGTTTTGTTTTTTATACGTGGCTGCTTAGAAGGAGAACTGCTTTGGAACAGAGAATTTTTAGGTTTATGTAAAATATAAAGCTACAATGTCATTATAATTTCCACCGGGTTAGCATACTCCGGTTTAACTTCAAATGCTATGAATTCCTTAAGTGGCACCTGGATCCACGGGCGCGATGCTCTTTTGTTTTGCTGTCGCGTAAATTTATTAAACAACAAAAGAACAATTCCTCTTAAGACGATAGGTACATGAATGCTATAGAAAAGGCGGCAGCTATTCGAATTTCGGCAATCTAGAATTTTGTTCTTTTCTCTTTTTTACAGCGAAAGCTGTTATGAGATCATTTCACCGGCCGTTTTTGGCGCCGTAGTTGTCCGCCACCGCCGCCGGTGTCCGTAACCAGTATCGCTCGAAATAAGAAAAAAAAAACGAAATAAGAAAAAAATTCCAAGATGGAACAAGGTTCGAACCACGGCCCTCTGCGTGGGAGCCCAGTATTCAACCTCTGAGCCATGCCGGTGCTTGAAACTGCTTTGCATAAAGGTCCTATACAGGCTTCATGTCGGGAAGGAACCACATTAGAATATGCAATACAGCGTGGTAGAAGAGTAAAATAAGCACCAAGCGTCGCACAACGCGAATTCTGTAACAAGGCGTCACACAATGCGAATTGCGCAACGAGTAGGTTGTTGAATGCTTCCAACCCATTACAAAGGGCTCTGCCATAATTTGTCAACATCATCAGGCACAGCATCAACAAAGTGCGCATTATGCCTTACATGCGTTAAGCAGGTACCAACGCTCTCCGTAGAATGACGAAAAATGGCACAGTGCCTGCTGCCCTACTTCTCAAAAATTACAATGATTTATAGCGTAGTGGGTTCCTCGCAAGTGCACTTGTATTGGTTGCCAAGGAAGCCCATAAGCGCATGATCCACTTCCTCGGGGTCCCAGTAAAATTACAATGATTTATAGCGTAGTGGGTTCCTCGCAAGTGCACTTGTATTGGTTGCCAAGGAATCCCATAAGCGCATGATCCATTTCCTCGGGGTCTCAGTATAAAGTTCTTCGCCCCTCCCGTCTCTTTCCCACATCAACGTATGTTTACAGCATGACGGGAGAGGGAAATAGCGACCGGGCGTCACCCATTGCAAATTACATAACTGGTGGGCCGTTTCAAGATTCCAACCCATTACAAAGGGCTGAGCCATGATTCTTCATCGTCATCAGTCGTCGCGTCAACAAAGTGCACATAATGCCTTACAGACGTGTAGCTGGTGCCTCGCTTCTCCGCAGAATGACGAATAATGGCTTAGTAGGTGCTTCCCAACTTCACAAAAATTGTGATTTATGGCGTAGTGGGTACCTTTCTAATGTACTTGTATTGTAGCCCCAAGAGAGCTTAACGGGCTCTAGAAACGCTGCTCTTCCAGCTTTCGCTGTGACTGTGCTGCGGTTTCAGCGCAGGCCTGGCGTTTTTTTGATAAGGTTGTTTTTGGACGATAGTCTTCTGCCGGCTGTTTCCACGCCGTTTCAGCGAAGCCTAAGAAACACCATCATTTTCAGCGCAGCCCAAGAAACACTAGGGTCTTTAGAATTGCGTATCTATGTATTTTCTTGTAAAGGGACACGCCACCTTATATTTACGTATTGATGTTGAGCTTCAGATATGCGTAATATTTGCTTTTTAGCCGGCAATGTTCACAAGTATGAACGCAGCTACCAGTTCAATATGGCTGGGCGTTCAGCAAGTGCTTAAACTGTGGCCGGGTGGCTGAATTGTGTGACAGACAGACAGACCGAAATTCCTGCGTTCAAGTATCCCAAGAAAGATCTCTAAAAAACGATGAAGGCACACACTATATGCCGAATAAAAATAAGCAAATCGAATATAAACAATAATGGAAAGTTGTCTATAACTACAGCTGGCTCCGCCGAGGGAGAACGATACACGAAATAAGAAACGAACGAATGCAAATAATTGAAAAATACATATTCATGAAAATACATGGATGCAATGAAGAAATAAAAAGTAAATCATGTAACTGTACGTACGGTACTCACGGATTGAAACAGGAGACTGGGAGCGCAGTGCCGCTGTGCCATACCACAATGTTGCATTGTGGTATGGAGCGAGGGGTAGAATATCTTGCCAGCAGAATTGCTGCTTCCGGTCGCTAATGAGCCGGCCTGCAGTTCACTGCAATGACAGCGTGGCGCTGCAACGCTTGTGTGCTTTCGTATGCTAACTGAAATGGCCCGTCGATGCGCACGAGCAGATGACGCTCTCGTTGTACGTGCTTTGGCGATTCGGTACGCATGCTGTGCAAGTAAGACACAGGATTCAGCTAAGAGATTGCGCCAACATTCAAGAGCAGGGTCCGCTGTCGGCGCGGTTATCAATCGCGGTGAACTAAAATAGTGTCTGTGTTCTTCCCCCTTCCTTCGCCCACGTTCGGCTTACCCAAACGGCATCTTGTCGGAAGAAGCGGTCGATGTAGCGTAAGCTAACGCATGTAAGGTGCCATCTCTTAGATGAATCATGTGTCTTACTTGCAGAGCATGTGTTCCCTATCCCCAAAACGCGTGCACCGTCGAGCCGTTTCAGTCGGCCTATAAAAGCGCGCAAACCACGCAGCGCCTCGCTGGTAGTGTGGTGAACTGTAGGGCGGCTCGCTCGCGACCGGAAGGCGGAATTCTACTGCGTAGATTTTCTCCAGACAAACCGTCGGAAGACCACAGGCAGGCAAGCTAGGAAGCTGGCGTGGGCACAGCTTGATCCAACTAATCAAGTGATCTCGTAGGCACGACATATCTGCTAGGCCGTGCATCCGACCTCCTCCCCCATTCTCCACGTTCCCACCTCTTCTTCCTTGAACGCACTTTGGCGGCATCTTCTATCATCTGACTCCTCAGACGCAGAGATGGCGTGTAGCGTGCTAGAGCTGCTGCAGCTCTTCCGTTGCGATGACCTGATAACTGCAGCATGTAAGCGACTATCTAACTAGTGCACTTTCACCATGAGCTTCGACTTCTTAAATCAAGCAGCCAGAAGCGTAGCTATGTTCGATGTGATAGGAAGCGTTGCTGTTTCCTTAGCAGAAACGTCTTCGCGATTGGCATTTTCAGGGGCGAAGTACCTTAAGGTCTAGGCTTGTCCGTTGTGTGGTGTCGCCCGTGCTCACGGCACAGCACCGGGTAAAATCCCAAAAAAAGGTTTAACGATTGACTAATATCAATCATAATTGGGACAGAACAATATAAAACACCTACAAGTACAAACCCTTTATACTTGTCGGTGATGTCAACGTAGCCATTATGGCCCTTAAGACCTAGATTTGCCGTCGACGCTCACTGTCTGCTGTCATGGTCGTTAGAAAATCGTTGCTATATTCGAAACAGATGTGTGTATGTGAATAAAAAAAGCTTTACTACAGACGAACAACAATCTTAATTGTGACAAAACAATATAAAACACCTACAAGCACCAACCCTTTACACTAGTCGGAGACTTCAACGTACAGACTGTGGACCTTAGGACCGAGCTTTGTCGTCGACTACTTATGTCACTCTATTTACAGTATATGGGGCAACGCTCGGGTAACATATGTGAAACAAAAAGTCACAGTTTCGCCGCAACGGCGAAGCAATGAATGCGATAGCAACAAATTGGAATGTAACGCGAAGAACGGAAAGCAGCTCGAAATTGTCATCGCGTCGCTCGTGCCCAAAGGACGCACGACAAGAACGCACACAGGACGAGCGCGAACTATCATGCGTCACAGCTCGATACTTGAAGCGCACTGCTGAAACACAAAGCAGGACGCACGAAACGAACGAACAGGTATACACAGGACGACCGCAAACTATATGTCGCAGTTGTTACTTATTTCTGTTTGAACAGCACGCTCCCTTCGCAAACGCGGCCGCTGCAGCAAGCGAAGTGACTTTCGTTGCGCTCCTCGCGCTATCTCGCTGGCAATGAAGAAACGCTTATAAGCACCTGCCATCTCTGAGTCCGGCCAGCGGTAAAGGGTGTGTATATAACGCCCGCCGTTACCTTACTAGAGGATCGGCGTTTCGTGGCGTAGTGGCTAGCGCCACGGGCTGCGGAGCGAGCGGTCGGTTCGATTCCGCTCTTCGGAAGCATTTTCTTGAATTATTCTTTCTTTGGCACGTATATATATATATATATATATATATATATATATATATATATATGCATACTTATATATATACGGTGAATGACGGCGACGGGGACGGACAAAAACCAGCCGAGACTGTCCATATAATTGCTATCGCAATGAAAAGATTGAAAAGTACATCAATATTTATCATAATAGTGAGCGCAATATAAAAAATCTTAAAAGTGCAAACCCTTTTTACTAGTTAGCGACTACAATGCAGACATTATGGACGTTGGGATCTAGCTTCGCCCACTCGTCATAATTCACTTCGTACATTTGCGTTCCATTTGTTTTTTTTTCTGCAGCGAAACTGCAGCCGCATGTAAGACTGATGTTTTCCAAAAGCATCTTGCTGGCGCTTATTCTTCAAGTTTTTGTTGTGCAACTTTGAAGCACAGATTAATGGTTACCGCCTTTTCATTCCATATGTGCATTCAATGCTCTTTATGATCAAGTACTGCTATGTTTCATAATTTAAAAATGTGAAGGTGCTTCCATAACGTTTTTCAATTTGGAAATGTGCGTTACTATTCCTGTCTGTCGCTCTTAATCCTCATAATTGTAACTCATTTTACTGCGATACGAAAAGTGTTGTATCTGTTTTAATGCAGTGCTCACTTCACACTGTGAAACCACCTACGCCCGGTGCCCCTCTCTACCCCGCCGACTTTCCTCTTCCTCACAATATCAAAAATTCTACTGTCGGAAAGGGCGAACTGAAAGCTGAATTTTACAATGACGTTCAATCCACGGAGAAACACTCTCGCTGTTGTCAATGTTTTTACTTCCCCTTATAATATTCTAGCGCCATCACGACAACATTTATTCCAGTAGTGCTACAAAGTTGTGGGGCCAATCGGTTAACACGACGAGATAGGGTGCTTTGGAGTGTGAAAGGCACAGGTTGCGACCGAATTGACACCGAGAAGATGGTGCGAGAGGCTTCGTGTCGAGACGGCTGTTGGTAGTGTGAAACGAAAACCGGAATGATACGCTACACAGTCGCGCAGCCCCATCCTGTATGAGTCACCTCAATAATAACATGCCTTTTTACAGCGAGAGCTGTTATGGGATCATTTCACCGGCCGTTTTTGGCGCCGTAGTTGTCCGCCGCCGCCGCCGGTGTCCGTAACCAGTATCGCTCGAAATAAACAAAAAACGAAATAAGAAAAAAATTCCAAGATGGAACAAGGTTTGAACCAGGGCCCTCTGCGTGGGAGCCCAGTATTCAACCTCTGAGCCATGCCGGTGCTTGAAATTGCTTTGCATAAAGGTCCTATACAGGCTTCATGTCGGGAAGGAACCACATTACAATATGCAATACAGCGTGGTAGAAGAGTAAAATAAGCACCAAGCGTCGCACAACGTGAATTCTGTAACAAGGCGTCACACAATGCGAATAACAGCGAAAGCTGTTATGAGATCATTTCACCGGCCGTTTTTGGCGCCGTAGTTGTCCGCCGCCGCCGCCGCCGCCGCCGCCGCCGCCGGTGTCCGTAACCAGTATCGCTTGAAATAAGAAAAAAAAACGAAATAAGAAAAATATTCCAGGATGGAACGAGGTTTGAACCAGGGCCCTCTGCGTGGGAGCCCAGTATTCAACCTCTGAGCCATGCCAGTGCTTGAAACTGCTTTGCATAAAGGTCCTATACAGGCTTCATGTCGGGAAGGAACCACATTAGAATATGCAATACAGCGTGGTAGAAGAGTAAAATAAGCACCAAGCGTCGCACAACGCGAATTCTGTAACAAGGCGTCACACAATGCGAATTGCGCAACGAGTAGGTTGTTGAATGCTTCCAACCCATTACAAAGGGCTCTGCCATAATTCGTCAACATCATCAGGCACAGCATCAACAAAGTGCGCATTATGCCTTACATGCGTTTAGCAGGTACCAACGCTCTCCGTAGAATGACGATAAATGGCACAGTGCCTGCTGCCCTACTTCTAAAAAATTACAATGATTTATAGCGTAGTAGGTTCCTCGCAAACGCACTTGTATTGGTTGCCAAGGAAGCCCATACGCGCATCATCCACTTCCTCGGGGTCTCAGTATAAAGTTCTTCGCCCCCCCCCCCTCGTCTCTTTCCCACATCAACGTATGTTTACAGCATGACGGGAGAGGGAAATAGCGACCGGGCGTTACCCATTGCAAATTACATAACTGGTGGGCCGTTTCAAGATTCCAACCCATTACAAAGGGCTGAGCCATGATTCTTCATCGTCATCAGTCGTCGCGTCAACAAAGTGCACATAATGCCTTATAGACGTGTAGCTGGTGCCTCGCTTCTCCGCAGAATGACGAATAATGGCTTAGTAGGTGCTTCCCAACTTCACAAAAATTGTGAGTTATGGCGTAGTTGGTACCTTTCTAATGTACTTGTATTGTAGCCCCAAGAGAGCTTAACGGGCTCTAGAAACGCCGCTCTTCCAGCTTTCGCTGTGACTGTGCTGCGGTGTCAGCGCAGGCCTGGCGTTTTTTTACGCTTCGACGCACTTAGCTTGTGCTCGTGCCGTTGAAGCTCGAGTTTTATGCCGGTTCGAATGTGTGTGTGTTTTCTATAGAGATGGATGTATAACGCCTGGCTTTTTTAAAAAAGTAACGCAGCTGCGCACTACTGCTGCGAAGACAGGAAACAGCGGAGCTCGTGTTGTTCTTTAATACATCGGTGCATCATAGCTGCAACGAACAACATTCCCACCAAATGAGGCTGTTGTTGTTAGCCCATAACAAGTTACATGCGCTGTAAAAGAAGTTAGCGGAGCCGTATACATGACATAGAACACATTCCGGTGGATTCCACGTAAGGTGGAAATCGATGTTATATGAAGGGGTTACAGTGGAGCTGCCTGTAGCGAATTCTTTCGTTCTGACGCCAGTGTAACGTTCCGTATGCCAGTCCAATAATTCCGTATGGTTCCGTAAGAATCCTATGGAAATATATGGGAAACATATGTAAAACATACGGAAAACATATGGATGCCGTAAAGAAACATGGAATTATTGGAATGGCTTACGGAACGTTTCAGTAGTGTTACGAGGCGGATCGGCAGTGGTCTGTAAGTACTCGCGATTACAACTTAGTGCTCCCCACCTAGAGGATGCGCCTGTAAGAAGCATGTTCAAGGTCAACCTTGAAGAAAAAGATGCTCTCTCAAAACGGCGCGCTGAGAAGATAGCGGCGGTATAGCTCGTAAATCGCTGCTATAACGCCGCGCACAAGCCAGGAAATTACAAAAAGTGGTGTCCATAGGGTTTTGTTGCGCGTCGATATGCATGTTATCACGGTGGGAAGGCAGCAAGGCAACGTTTCCTAAATTTCTGAAACAATGAATTTGTGGGTTTTACGTCCTAAAATGGCGATACGATTACGAGAGACGCCATTTTTATAGGAAAGCTTTCGTCGCTGTCGTTTTCTTCGCTTACATCAGCTGCTTTTTTTTTTCGATCATGTCACAAAGGCTTTGCGCGTTAACAGTGGCCAACGTACCCGGTTAATGTACGCAACGTTTCCGATGACCGGTGATCGGTATGATGTTCTTTTTGCTCACCTGCTTACACAGTGTTGTTCACTTTCTGTGTGACTAATTTGCATTCACAAATGTGCGCTATATGTGTATATTCCCTTCTTCCCCCTTCTATTATGGTGTTGGAGCGACTGCTTATTTATGTAGTAAATTAATAAACAAATGGAAATAAATATATGAAAAATCACAGCATATCCACGGGGTGAATGATGATGAGTGGGGCGAAGCTCCGGAGGGAATCATCGGTAAACGGTGAAACTCTTCCGTGAAATTCGCCCAGTACATTATATAAAGTGCGTGAAACACCGTATATATATTAAACATCAAACTTTTATTGTACTGTTGGTTTACGTGGTCCCTTCATTATCACCGCTTTGTGATCGGTGAAATGCAGGAAAAGTGTCCGCTCCCGAGCGAAAGAGAAAGCGCGCCAAGAGCGACCGCCTTCCCCGCTCGCGCTGTGAGAATTAACGGCAAGGCTAGAGAGAAGACATGACGCGCGCAGCGTTCCTCTTCACGTTCCACGACGCGAGGTAAGTAGCATGCTCAACGAAAGCCAACGGAACGCGATCGTGCAAATGATCCGGCTTCGCGAACCATGCACGGAGTTTACTGCACATAACTCGTCCCAAAACCAAACAGCTTGCTCAAGGTGTACTTTGCGTTTTTCGTAGAAATAATTTCTTTATCATGTACATTAAGACGAAAAGTTTAAAGCTCACTAGAGTATATCGCCCGCAAAGTATGTCTTTTAGTGTGATTAAACAAAGGAACACTACGATGTCTTGTAAATTATGATATCTAGTGAATTGCTCATCTAGTGAGCAATTCGTTAAACTAGAGCTGGCTACATACTACATTAAATCCTCGGTGATACGAATCTCGCGGGACCAGCAAAAATATTCGTATCACCCGAAATTCGTATCACCAAAAAACATGGAATATTAGTATGCAACACAAGAAATCTGGCGTACGCTTCATTTGTTGTTCCTCAGGGTACAGCGACGTCATGAACAGCTCTGAATGATTACCAGTGAAGTTTGTAGACGTCAGCGATCATACTTGTACTCGCAAATATACGGCGCGTGCGCGCGTGTGTAATCAATGAACCAGATGTTACCAGTGACAGCTAATAGACCCTTCCAAATCCTAATACAATTTTTCGCATTACACCAGAGTACTGCGGCGAAAGTGACTAAAAGAGCGATTTGCGCGTGATAAATGAAGGCCAAAAAATCCTTTGTTGTTATTATTTTCTTATCATGGTAGTGTTCTGAGGAGTTTCACGGCCGTGCCCGCGCGATCGGGAGGTTTGCTCAAAATTCGAGAGTGTCCCGTGCAAATCGGAGAGTTGGCAGGTGTGCGCATTCCCAACAACCCTGCCTGTTGACGTTGCGAGGCCTAGCTCCTTGGCCAAGACCGTTCGCTTGCTTTTTAGGTCTGAGTCCACCTGTCATAGGATGTCTAATTACGAGGACCAAGCTTGCATCGACGTAGAAGGCAAGTGTGAACACAGTAAAACGACGCTGCCAGGAGCACGGCAGCACGCCTCGACGCGTTAAAAAAAAAAGAAGGGCGAAGCCAAGGCCATCTGTAATCTAATCGGGAAGGCACACGAAGGTGCATTAGTGCCTCCAAGATTCGCGTGCACAATCTCGAAGGCTACGACCCGCCGCAGATGTCCTATGCTGACAAACTGGCGGCGAGGCGCGCTTGGATTCCCGCCCGCGCGTGATTGCCGCGTCTGTCGAAGTCCTCTCCGCGACCGCGCGGGCAGGACTTGTTCGTACCTGCACGGTAGCGTACGTTCGTGTCAAATGTCACGGGTGAAAATCTGTTCGCAACAGCCGTACTCCATTACATTGCAGGATAATGGGCCTTGGCCGAGACCACACAAAAATTCGTATCACCCCGAAATTCGTATGAGCCGTGATCGTATCACCGAGGTTCTACTGTACTACTACTACAGAGGAGGGAACGTCCCACACCCTAAGGAGATTCGCCCCTGAAACAGTCCGCGGTGTTCTGAACGCTCCATGACACAAAGAGGCATTTCCTTGCCGGGTTTGTATTGTTGTCTATTACCAAACCGCCGTCAACCAGCCGTAGTGGTCCAATGTTTATGGTGCTTCACTGCTGGCCCAAAGGTCGCGGGATCGAAACGATGCCGCGGTGGTCCCATTTCGATGGAGGCAAAATGCCAGAGGCCTGTGCCCTTAAACATAAGTACAGGTTAAAGAACCCCATGTCGTCGAAATTTCCGGAGCCGTCCACTACGACGTCTCTCATCATATCGTAGTTTGGGGCGTAAACCCCGACAACTAATAATAAACCACCGTGTAATTCAAGAGAAGAGCGCTTCGCTCAAGGCTCCCTGCCCTTGAATTCTGCAAGCACCATTCGGCAACCACGTGCGAAAGGCAATGAGCGGTTTGCACGTAAAGTGACAGTGCCATCCCGGAAGCGGTTCGTTGCGACATTATACAAGATCTTCAAGTAAGGTTTGGCGTTCGTTGCCGAAAATAGTCTTCGTACTCGTAAATGTCTGAAACCATACAAGATTAAACGCGTACATTCAGCAAAATGTTGTCAAATAAACCTGGGCCATAACTGCTACTGGAACGAAAGAGCACTGGCTGGAGCTGCTACTATGCTGGCTCCATCAGCAGTGTTGCGAAACGGGTTTTGTCTGTACAGAGAGCATACTGCTTTCTCTTGTAGAGTACAAGGAGGTTTAAACATCATCCCTGTAAAGGCAATGATTGTTCGCGGGCCAGTTGGTACATCTTGAACATGAAACAGCGCGCTTAGACAGGACAGAAAGTTACAAGAAGCACACAGACACAGCGCTGACTAACAACTGAGGTTTATTTTCACGAAACGTGAAAAAAGGGGGGTTGGGGAGAAAAAGAAAAAGATAAAAAGAAAAAGAACGAAAAAGAAAGGAAAAAGAAAAAGGAAAAGGGAAAACCACGTCGCAGCACAAGCACGGCGAAGCGCCCCCAAAAAACAGGTTCTTTACCCCAACTCCAGACTCAGCTCCCGAGAAAACTGAGTTCTTTTTGTGACAGGCCGACAGACGGAGAGCTGATACAACCCTCTCCTCGTTGGTGAATTTCGAAGGCTTCCCGAAGCTCTCTTCTCAGCTTGTTTGAATACCGGCCCAAGACTTTGCACTGTTCGAATGCAGGTCTGCATGAGCACTCAGAAACGTGGGCGGCTAAGGTGCTCCCGGCGGAATTACGGACGTCACACGCGTGTTCACGTAGGCGATCATTAAGGCATCGCCCCGTTTGCCCTACGTACGAGCGTCCGCAGGACAATGGAACCTCATATACCACCTCATCCTTACACGCAACAAACGGCTTCGTGTGCTTCTTGGTGCAAAGTCTCTGAGCGGGATGACTGCAATTAACCTGTCGGCAGAGCTTGCTTAGTTTGTTGGGGGCCGAAAAAACCAAATCAACGCCCGATCGCCCTACAATTTTTTTGAGCCTGTGGCTAACACCATGAATGTAGGGGACGACTGCCATTTTCTTTTTTTCTCTGCGGGGCTCTTCTCCAGGTGGTCTTCGGAACTGTCTCAAAAGCTTGTAGCCTATGCTGCAAAGAAGCGAGTCCGGATAACCGGCCAGCACAAGCACAACAACATCAAGCACAACTACGTTCTACCCATCGTGGCCTTAATGGTCGGGCCGCTTCCCCCGTCACGAAGTAATGGAACCAAGATTTGCCGGATTCTACGCCGAGAAGCGAAAAACCAAGCGTAATACGCCAAAGACTGCCTCAAACAGGCTTGTTTCAGAGAAGCATGTCCAGGAGGAGGCGACAAACGCCTGCAGCAGGCTCTCCACTCAGCGTCCATTGCGACTGATGCTCTTTGGCGAAGGATGTTGGCTGAGACCCCCAGGAAACCACGGCAAGCTCCGGCTCACCAAGCAATCCACGTTCTCGACACCGTGGAAGTCCCGGCGCCAGCCAAAAAAGCCCTAAGCCTGGGGCCTAAGTATTGTGTTCATCCTCAGCCAGACAAGGTAGGGCTACTTTCCTTCGTCAGAGGCGCGTCCGCAAGGACAGGCATTGGAGAAGACTTCGACAGGTGTGTGAGCGAGGGAGTTGACGTTTTGAGGACCATGCCAAGGGCCAAATCTTCGATCCGTACTCAGGAGGTGGTGTCCACCCTTCGGGAAGCAGGCCTAAAGCTTCTGATGTCCGACAAGGAGGGAGGCTTTGTTGTCATGACCTCAGGAACCTACGCAGAAAAGGCAGGGGAAGCAGTAACCAGCAACTTTCATCGTGTTCATGGCGCAGACCCTGAGAAAGTAAAGAAAGAAGCTTTGTAGAGGTGCGAAAACTTGAAGTTGAAGTTATGTAAGGTTGCTGCGTCGATCAAGAAAAGCCAGCACTCTTGCCTCGAGGTATTTTTCTCCGCCAAGACCCACAAGCCTGAACACCCATTCAGAGTTATAGTTTCGGAGCGAGGCACCTGGCAGCACTGCGTGGGGCGGTTCCTGCAGCGGTCGCTGGCCTTGCTATCCGTCGATGACCCGTTCCTTGTTAGAAAAGCGCAAGATGTCTCCGCCTTCCTGGAAACCGAGCAACCCAAAGCGGTGAGAGCTTTTTCAATAGATTTGAAAGATCTATATTATTCACTGCCACATGCGTCCATTTGTGAAGCAGTTGAGGAGGCTATTACCAGCACAGGTGCCATCCGTTTTCAAAATGAGTGCGGGATCAACGTTGAAGGCTTTATGGAGTTGCTGTCCTTCTACCTACGCTCCACGTTCATAAAATTCGAAGAAGGAGTGTACATCCACAAAACAAGGGAGTCTGCATTGGCTCATGCATCGCACCCACGCTGAGTGACCTTGTTCTAGCCCGTCATGACAGAGGCCTTCATACGTCTTTGAAAGGCAGCACAGTGCAAAAGGTATTCCGGTTTGTGGATGACTACCTTATCATCCACAAGGTGCAAGAGAATGGACAAGATGCTGACGACATTCTTCGAGTTTTCGCAGAAAAATTGGGAGACTTTGTGCTAACGAAGGAGCTACTCTCAGACAACAAACTTCAGTTCTTGGATCTGAGGCTACATCTGAGTGCTGAGCATTTGTGCTGGAGTTATGCCCCTCGGTCACAAAAAGGTTTCATGCCATACACATCGGCACAATCAAAGCTTGTCAAGCGGGGAGTGGCCATGTCTGCCCTCAAGAGTTCGTTGAGCAGAACCTGCCTCCACCGCGTCCAAGAGAGCCTTGATGAACAAACACGCCGTCTGCGCCTGGCCGGTTATCCGGACTCGCTTCTTGCAGCATAGGCTACAAGCTTTTGAGACAGTTCCGAAGACCACCTGGAGAAGAGCCCCGCACAGAAAAAAAGAAAATGGCAGTCGTCCCCTACATTCATGGTGTTAGCCACAGGCTCAAAAAAATTGTAGGGCGATCGGGCGTTGATTTGGTTTTTTCGGCCCCCAACAAACTAAGCAAGCTCTGCCGACAGGTTAATTGCAGTCATCCCGCTCAGAGACTTTGCACCAAGAAGCACACGAAGCCGTTTGTTGCGTGTAAGGATGAGGTGGTATATGAGGTTCCATTGTCCTGCGGACGCTCGTACGTAGGGCAAACGGGGCGATGCCTTAATGGACAGATTTAGTTGGGCGTCCGCAACAACGTACGGACGCAGCCTGCCAGCCATTTCCTATGGCAGGCTGCGTCCGTACGTTGTTGCGGACGCCCAACTAAATCTGTCTAATGATCGCCTACGTGAACACGCGTATGACGTCCGTAATTCCGCCGGGAGCACCTTAGCCGCCCACGTTTCTGAGTGCTCATACCGACCTGCATTCGAACAGTGCAAAGTCTTGGGCCGGTATTCAGACAAGCTGAGAAGACAGCTTCCGGAAGCCTTCGAAATTCACCAACGAGGAGAGGGTTGTATCAGCTCTCCGTATGTCGGCCTGTCACAAAAAGAACTCAGTTTTCTCGGGAGCTGAGTCTGGAGTTGGTGTAAAGAACCTGTTTTTTGGGGGCGCTTCGCCGTGCTGGTGCTGCGACGTGGTTTTCCTTTTTCCTTTTTCTTTTTCCTCTCTTTTTCGTTCTTTTTCTTTTTATCTTTTTCTTTTTCTCCCCAACCCCCCTTTTTTCACGTTTCGTGAAAATAAACCTCAGTTGTTAGTCAGCGCTGTGTCTGTGTGCTTCTTGTAACTTTCTGTCCTGTCTAAGCGCGCTGTTTGCTGTAAAGGCGTTTATTGACGGCGGGATCGACGGCGACGATGCGCAGCGACGACAGTAACGACAGAGCGCAGACTCTCACAAGCAAGAGCACGAGGGGCGTGCTCTCCGAGAAGGGGCGAAGAGGGCGACCCACTAGAAGGCGCTCAAGAGGACGGCCCATTACAGCGTTCTAATGCTTCTCTACAATTACCCCGGGTACGCAAAGGGAGCCGCCCGGCGACCTAACAGCTGGTCACTATGAGCGGGTCATGGTAGGGCTTGAGGCGCTCCACGTTCACAATGTCGCGCCCTCGACGGCGCATGTCCGAAGATGGCTCAATGGGTTCAATCAGGTAGTTGACCGGGGACGTGCGTTCGACGACACGGTAGGGGCCTTCGTATTTAGGCAGCAATTTGGAAGAGAGGCCAGTTGCAGCGGTCGGGACCGAGAGCCACACGAGCGCTCCAGGGAGGAACGTGGACTCAGAAGTGGTGGTGCCACCGCGAATGCTCTTCTGCCGCTCTTGTTCATGCGTTGTAAAGGTCTTCGCAAGCTCGCGACATTCTTCAGCAAGCCTGGCTGTGTCCGAAATAGGCGCACATTCAGATCGATCCGGCCTGTAGGGAAGGATGGTGTCGATTGTGTGCGACGGGTGCCTGCCGTACAATAAGAAAAATGGCGAGAAACCAGTACTGCTCTGAGAGGCGGTATTGTAGGCGTACGTGACGAAGGGCAGAATGACATCCCAATTTGTGTGGTCGGCTGCGACGTACATACATTGAGAGCATGTCGCCGAGCGTGCGGTTAAAGCGTTCGGTGAGGCCATTCGTCTGCGGGTGGTAAGCAGTAGTTTTGTGGTGAACGACGTTGCACTCTTTGGGAATGGCTTCGACGACTTCCGACAAGAAGACACGGCCTCGATCACTGAGCAGCTCCTGGGGCGGACTGTGATGCAGCATGAATCGGTGGAGCAGGAAGGAGGCCACATCGCGCGCTGTAGCCGCTGGGAGGGCGGCGGTTTCGGCGTATCGCGTTAGATGGTCAACAGCGACAATGGCCCAGCGGTTACCAGCCGCAGTCAGAGGAAGTGGTCCATACAAATCGATGCCCACGCGCCCAAACGGACGGTTAGGGCAAGGTAATGGTTGTAGACCTGCTGGCGACACGTGCGTTGCAGGTTTTCGGCGTTGGCAATCGAGGCAGGAGCGAACGAACTTCTGCACGTAGCGGTACATCCCTCGCCAGAAGTATCGTTGTCGAATGCGGTGGTAAGTTTCGGATACCCCAGAGTGCGCGCATTGCGGGTCAGAGTGGAAAGCCTCGCATATTTCAGAACGCAGACTGCGGGGTATCACTAGTAGCCACTGGCGGCCGTCGGCGTTATAATTGCGGCGGTGCAGTAGGTCGTCACGAATGGCGAAATGGTGGGCTTGACGACGCAACGCGCGAGTGGATGGTGTTGCCGACGGATCCGTCAGCAAGTCGATCAGCGAGGTGATCCATTTATCCTTGCGCTGTTCGGTAGCAATGGTGTGAACGTCGATTGAAGCAACAGCTATGTGAGATACTGAGCAGGGGGTATTGTCGTCAGGCAAGGGAGAGCGCGAGAGGGCGTCGGCGTCAGCATGCTGGCGTCCGTTGCAGTACAGTGCCCAGCGGGCGAGACGGCCTGAGGGATCCTTCAATGACGACAGCCAGCTTAGTGCATGATGGTCGGTGACGACATCAAATGGGCGACCATACAAATAAGGTCGAAACTTTGTAAGGGCCCACATGATCGCCAGGCACTCTTTTTCCGTGACTGTGTAATTGGTCTCGGCTCTGGTAAGCGTACGGCGTGCGTATGCCACGACATATTCGGGGAACCCTGGCTTGCGCTGCGCAAGAACAGCGCCGAGGCCTACACCGCTGGCGTCCGTGTGTACCTCCGTTGGGGCCGTAGGATCGTAGTGGCGTAGTATGGGAGGATACGTCAACAAACGACGGAGCTTTGCGAACGCGTCGTCACACTCGGACGACCATGAATTTAGGGGTCCGTTACTTCCAAGGAGCTTCGTCAGCGGCGATATGATGGAGGCGAAGTTTCGTATGAAGCGTCGAAAGTACGAACACAGTCCTACGGAACTGCGCAGTTCTTTGACGGACTTAGGTTTGGGAAATTCGGCCACGGCCCGAAGCTTGGCCGCGTCGGGAAGGATTCCGTCCTTGGACACGACGTAGCCGAGGATTGTCAGCTGCCGCGCTGCAAATCGGCACTTCTTCAGATTCAGTTGGAGGCCTGCGTTGCGCAAACGCGTCAAAACATGCCGCAGACGTCGGAGATGCGTGGAGAAGTCCGGAGCGAAAACGACGACGTCGTCCAGGTAACACAAGCACGTGTGCCATTTCAAGTTGCGCAGAACGGTGTCCATCATGCGCTCGAAGGTCGCGGGCGCATTACACAGACCAAACGGCATGACGTTAAACTCGTACAAGCCGTCGGGCGTGACAAAGGCTGTCTTCGGTCGAGCGTCATCCGCCATGGGTACTTGCCAGTACCCCTAGCGCAAATCAAGAGATGAAAAGAATTCGGCTCCTTGCAACGTTCTCCTTGCAACGTGCTCCTTGCAACGTGCTCCTTGCAACTGCCCGCAACGTGCTAGGGCGCGTTCCGAGGGACCGAAATAAAGTTTATTCATCCATCCATCCATCTTTGCAGACTGTCAATCGCGTCATCGATTCGCGGCAGCGGGTAAACATCCTTGCGAGTGATCTTGTTGAGCCGTCGGTAGTCCACACAGAACCGCACGGAACCGTCCTTCATCGCAACGAGAACAACGGGAGACGCCCATGGGCTGTCCGAGGGCCGAATAACGTCGCGTCGAAGCATGTCGTCGACTTGTTCATTAATGACCCGGCGTTCTGCTAGAGAAGCGCGATATGGACGTTGCCGCAGTGGTGGTTGGGCGCCAGTGTCGATGCGATGGGTAACAGCGGAAGTGCGGCCGAGCGAAGTTTGCCCGACGAAATTCTTCCAGCAGGCACAGAAGTTGGGAATGCTGGACCGATGTGAGGTTGTCAGCAATGGAGGGCCTAAACACATCAGCAGGTGACGAATCGGACGTGGAAACAGCACTGAGCGTACGGGAGCTGGCGCAGTGCGTGTCACCCGGTGCGTCTATACCTTGGGCGTCTTCGAGGTGTACCGCTCTGCCGAGACATTCCCCTCGCACCAACGTAACAATGAACAGGGATGGGTTGGTCACAAAAATATCCGTTGCGCCCTGAGTGATTTCCACGGTCGCAAATGGCACCAGGAAGCCTTTCCTAGTGAAAACGCGGTCACATAGAGAAAGGAGTGCAACTGCGTCGCAGAAACCGGTGCAGTAGACTGACACAGCCGTTGACGAATTTGCAGGAACTGTGATGTCGTCTTCGACGAATACCTTGGTCGCAGCCCATGAACTGTCTGCCGGCGTCAAATCTGAGAATGATGAAAGCTCTATTTCGGCTGGCGCGCAATGAATGACGGCGTCGTGGCGGGAGAGAAAATCCCATCCGAGGATGACGTCGTGAGAGCATGAGGAAATTATGATGAATTCGACGGCGTACAGAGCGTCCTGAATGATGACACGGGCTGTGCATACCGCCGTCGGGTGAATACATTGGGCGCTGGCTGTACGGAGGGAAAAGACCGGAAAGTGGCGTCGTCACTTTTCGTAGCAGGCGGCTTAGTTTAGCGTCCATAACGGATACGGCGGCTCCGGTGTCGTTAAGGGCAGATGCGCGAACACCGTCCACAAAAACGTCTATTACGTTCGATGGGCTTCGCTGAGGGCTGCCGCAGTTCGATAGTGTCGCAGCCCTTGCCTCGTGGACTGCGACGACTAGTTTTCCTGGTCGCTTGCGACCGGACGCGGGCGCATCGGCGACAGGGAGCGACGTCGGGGATACGGAGAGCGCCGAGTAGATGGATGTTGGCGTGACGTCGGTGACAGAGGCGTAGGTGGGGCGTAAAATGTGTGGTTCGTCTGGCTGGTGGCGGGCGACACGACTTGAGGCGGCTGGACGCGATTGCAATAACGCGCCACGTGGCCGGCGTAACCGCATGCGAAGCATATGGGGCGGTTGTCAGGTGTGCGCCATCGGTTTGCTGGAGCAGGGCCCGCCCATGGCGCAGGACGTGATTGACGGGGTAGCGACTGATATGACTGCATCGTGGGCTGCGGTCGTGGCCTCTGCATTACGTCGGCGTAGGTAGCCGGCACAGCCGCTTCGAAGGACTGATGTCTAGCGGCGGCTTCGGCGTAACTATGCGGGGATGCCGTAGGTATTACTGGGGACGTCCTTGCGACAACTTGGGCGTAACTCAGGGGTGCAGGAGCGGGATGGTGCTGGTGGTACTCAGGCATGACCTCCGCAATTTCCTGCTCAATCGCTCGACGGAGGGGAGGGAGAAGAGTGGTTGACGGCTGGTGAACGTACTGAGGTTGAGCAAAGTCCAGTAGAGAGAACTGGCGCGCGATTTCCTCGCGCACGAATGACTTCACCTCTGCGAGCAAGGCGGAGTGGTCGGATATGGTCGACAAGCCAGCGAGCTCGGCGTCGCGGGATGGAGAGCGACGGGTCATCGACCGCTGCCGGCGCAGTTCCTCGTAGCTCTGGCAGAGCGTGATGACCTCGGCCACTGTGCTCGGGTTTTTGGCGAGCAGCATCGTGAAGGCACCGTCGTCGATGCCTTTCATAATGTGCCTCATCTTGTCAGATTCCGACGTGGTGGCGTCGGCTTTCTTACACAAATCGAGGACATCTTCAATGTAGCTGGTAAAGGTTTCGCCGGCCTGCTGAGCTCGTTCTCGCAAACGCTGTTCGGCCTGCAGCTTACGAACGGCAGGGCGGTCGAACACGTTGATGATGGCGGTCTTGAAAGCGGACCACGTCGGGAAATCGGATGCGTGGTTGTTGTACCACATGCCGGCCACACCCGCGAGGTAGAAAACCAAGTTTCTCAGCTTGCCTGCTTCGTCCCATTTCTTGGGGACACTCACCCGTTCGTAAATCGTGAGCCAGTCCTCCACGTCGGTGCCATCCGCGCCGGTGAAGATAGGAGGGTCGCGGATACGGGGGACACCGGGACAAGCGGTCGGGGCAGGAGGCGGCGTTTGCTGAGCGGCGTCTTGCGGCATGGTAGATGGCACGGTACGGGATTGAAGCTCCAGGGGCATCAGATGGAGACCGAAGTTGTGGGGACGGTACAGCACTCTCCACCACTTTGTAAAGGCGTTTATTGACGGCGGGATCGACGGCGACGATGCGCAGCGACGACAGTAACGAAAGAGTGCAGACTCGCAGACTCTCACGAGCAAGAGCACGAGGGGCGTGCTCTCCGAGAAGAGGCGAAGAGGGCGACCCACTAGAAGGCGCTCAAGAGGACGGCCCATTACAGCGTTCTAATGCTGCTCTACAGCCCTTATTTGTTTACAGTATAGATTATAAACCGTATCGTACGCAGTAGTGTCGCAGAGCGGATTTTGTCAGTACAGAGAGCATACTGCTTTCTTTTGTAGAGTACAAGGAGGTTTAAACATTTGAGTATAGATTATAAACCGTATCGTACGCAGTAGTGTCGCAGAGCGGATTTTGTCAGTACAGAGAGCATACTGCTTTCTCTTGTAGAATACAAGGAGGTTTAAACATCAGCCCTTATTTGTTTGGAGTATAGATTATAAACCGTATCGTACGCCTGGCGTATTCGGGCATGTACAGTTTACCGGAGAATTGGGACATCTTTCGTATTCCCCCAATGGTGTACAATGAAACCTAAATATAAAAAAAAAATCAGTGCATCAAATTTTCGTATTTCCCAATCTGTACCCCGTTGAATACCATGTGTCATTTTTCTCACTTTTAAGAGGTTATTTGATACTGCATTCTTGGTTTAACGAAGTCGTCGCGCGTCGCACGCACGTAACAGAAGCTTCCATGCACGCAGGTGAAAATGAAAACTTTGGCGGCAGAAACAGCACTTCGCGTGTGTCGTTTACTCCAGTATTTTGCCGACCGGCTTCAATTTCTCAAACAGAAGGTACCGCTGGCCATGTGCACTACAAAACCCGCACTGGGCGCGCTTATCCCTTTCGGATTATAGTTACTAGGCACTTTAGCCATAGGAGTCAATGTGCACTGTAACGAAACTGGTACTTAGTTAACTGTTACTTTAATTGCCCGTCTGGTGCTCTGTCTAATGTCAGTGCAGCTTTTTAGTATATAACAAACACCATAGTACACTAAAATTCGCACAAATGGACGCACAAAAAACGATAATTATTATGTGATTCAAATCGAATTTTAATGGATTTTAATTAATTTACTGTATTAACCGTGGGAATTTCGGTGCGCCAGTTAGCTTCATGGCGCTGCTTTGGATACTAAAGTCCGTCTCATGCATCAGGTGCGACGCTGTGGATGCTAGAAAGACTTCTTGTAATATATGTGTTCACACCAAGAAATAGTCTAATGAATTTACCACCCATAACCTAATTTCTCTCCGCCTTTAGGCTCAGTCATAAATGAAGACGCTTTGTGCCTCAGAAATAAACAAACCCGTTTTACGGTTGTCAATAAGTTATTGTGGATCGCTTAGCGTCTCTTTCTTTTCGATTTTTGGTGTTTCATTTGCAGCCCGTCGGGATGCATCACGCGCACGCTCGGCTAACACGAGCGTTTGCAACGACGAAAGACAAGCGCGAGACGCGCGTACTCACACGTCTTGCTGGCCGAACTTCCTGCGTAGCTTCCGCAGCCTTGCACTTAGCGTATGAAACCGAGTACACATGCATTCCACTGGGGGAGAGCGGTTAGCTGTCCCTTTAAATACTACACTGAGGGCAATCACTACACCAAAGCTATTGTCAATGGAGCCATGTATGCACGTGTACACCTAGTCTAAGTCATCCTAAAAAACCTACGTATTTGATCTGGTTATTTTGCAGAGTTATGTTGCCTTTTTAAGTAGCCTTGCTCAAAACCTGCACAATTGAAATCGGTGATGAAAACAAACTAAGGTTCCTCCTTATTTCTTAAACAAACGACTGCAAGGTAATGAAAATGCCTGGAAGAGAGCCGTTGAAATGTCTTTTATGGATTCCTCGGGAAGCAAGGGGCAGGTTCAACTACAAGTAGCACTTACAACGATGAATGAATTAATGAAAAAATGCACCGACGATTAGGATGCTGTATAATGCGAATTCTGAGCGCGACTGTTTAGGTTGAGCAGGTGCGCATGCGCCAAGACGACACGGCGTGGCGCGAGTGGGAGTAAAGGCACCCCAAGCATCGCTTAGTGGCGCTGCTGCTCTTGACAGGCGGCGCCATCTGTGGCAGAGAAATAGAAAACTGAGAGCATACAACGCGAGTTTTCTGCTCTCGCCACCGCGCTGCCGCTCCTTTCCGTGCACATGCAGAGGTCTCGCGGTGCACATGCGGCGACTGACAATGTGCCGCCTGGAATGCGGCTTTAGGAAGATCTTCAAGCTGGACAGGCACGAAATACATTGTCCTTGGCAATGGAGGAACGAAGGCGGAAAGGCCATAATGTCCTTGCACTTATTTTAGTTTTTTTTTTTGTGAGTTACTGTGTTCGTTAAGAGTGTGATCTATAAATACAAGACAAAATTTACAAGTTCCGATGCGTTTTTATAGCATCATTGATCCCAGGAGGGTTAGAGTCAAAGAATCCGTGCATACACAAAAACTGTTCTCGGATGGCTAAATAAGACACGAGTGGTAAATAACTATGAGAACGACCGACACGCACATGACCGGCTTAACCGGGGGGGGGGGGGGGCGGAGCAAGCCCCGCCGTGGTTTTATAATAAAGGATCGGTCGAGAAGAGAGAACTGCGAAAAATGTTCACAAAAGAAACGTGCAGTTTCAAAGGTAAGGGTGCGAGGAAGTTCTGTAGGTCCGGTGCACACATGGCTGGAGAAATGAAAGGGCGTATTTACGAAAATTGCGCGCATTATACTGGTTTGTGAACGTTTTGGCCGTGGCACAGCCTTCGTCAGTCAGAACTTCGACCGGCGCGCATGTGTGCATGTGCGTGCGTGCGTGTGTGTGTGTGTGTTTGTGTGTGTTGGACTGGCCTACAGTATCGATAGGCATCGATTGCACTAAGTGAAATAAATGGAGCTTCGCAGGGGTTAGTGGCGCGTAAACTACTTTAAGTTCCACGACAGCTCCATCGGCTGTGAATAACGCATCGATGAAACTTCGACATAACTGTGTCAATGACATTTTTATTGGAAACTACTCAAGAAAAATACTAATGAAACATTTCCTCAATTGTAACTGCATCAATGAAATTTTTATTGCAAAGTGCTCAAGAGAAATATTGCTTACGAATTACGTACTCAGTGGTATTTCGATAGAAATAAGTCAATGAAATATTTATTGCAAATTGTTCAACAGAAATATTGTTGAGGAAATATTCCCTCAATGGTATTTCGATTGAAATTAGTCAATGGAATATTTATTGCAAAGTGCTCAACATAAATATTGTTGAGGAAATATTCCATCAATGGCATTTCGATAGAAATTAGTCAATGACATTTTTATTGCGAACTTCGCAACAGGGATGTTGTTGACGAAATATTGAAGCAAGTCAACGAGTAATACTTAATCATTGATAATCAATAAAGTCAGTAATTCGATCATACTCCGGCAATAGAAAATCAACAGTCATTTTCATAAGGGTATGGTGACCTTTATATGCATTTTGAATGTCCATTTTGAAAATGGCGCGTTGAAATTTAGCGTGTCAGAATTCACACCTTAATGGATATTGTGAACGAACATCAAGAACTCGGAAGCAACATTTTTGTAACCTATTTGGGTAGCAACTAGGGTACGTGATGCGGTCCTGTAGGAAGGGCAGGGGGCAGATAGCGCATTTTCTTAAGTTGGATAACGGCTCTGGCTTTTGTCTCAAGATCACTGAAAAGTTGCCGACAAGGGACTTCAAAGCATTTCATGCTTAAAACATCTTACCGAAATACGTTTCTGTGAACGGCATAAATATTGGTGGCTGGTTTCAGGCACATGCCTATAAGTGAACACGCCGGGAATTGAGAAAAAAATTACACCATCTCCCACTCAAGGTAACCATGAGGAGATGCGAAGCAGCATTGGGGACCCACACCAAGTTTCCGTTACGTTCACTGAGCGTTTCCGTTAGTGTGTGAGGCTTGTATTTAGTGTTTGTGTTATCGTTATGTTGTGTTTGTGCGTTGCTTTCCGTTAGCGCCGAGTGAACGAGTGGCCCTAACGTTGATGTTACAGCTCATCTGAACGGGAACGAAGCGAGAATGACGGAAGCCGACCGAGAGCACGCGCCTATATACACATGAAATAGTGGAGGGAGAGGAGAGAGTGGGTTTCAGGCTGTACATGGCTGCGGCGTGGCTGCAGCGCGGGGAAGAAAGAAGAGAAGGCGACCGAACACCTGCGCAAAGGAGGAGAGTGGAAGAGAGAGTAGGCGCATGCGCAGTGGAGCGCGGACGCCACCACCGCCTACGGACACAGCCCCAAGCAAAAGCTGCTTCGCACCTAATAGAGAAAATAACTCTCTTTGGCTGTTGACACGTGCGCTTAATAACAGTCTGCGCTTTACCTGGCAGGACCACACGCTACATGGCCCCATGTTCAAAGCAGTGCCTCAGCTATGCATATTTATTAGGTGCTCAGACTCTTCACATACCGTCTGATGGACGTATATTAACGTGCCTCGGAGACAGGTGGCCACTGGATCATAAAGATCATAACATTCTATACCCAGGCTGACCGAGACATGCAAACGAGGCGCATCGGCGAAGTAATAAATCGGCATGAAAGACACAGTGGTGGAGAGGTGATCGAGAGCCCAAGTTATGGACGTGTCCCAGGGAAGAATGGTCGCGAGTACCCATCTCATTTGCGTAATCATATTTTTGCAACAGTCCATCACGAATGTGAAACAGGAAAATGGCGACACAGTCACTGGCGTCGGGTCGGGCTCCTTGACGTCAGACCTATACGCATGATGTTGTTTCAGCGGTACGTGCGGCTTGCCACACACAACGACAAAAAACGGACCGGCAGGTGTAGAAGGTTGTAAAGTTCAGGAACAACACACCGGAAGTAATTTTAGCGAATATGGAGATTAAGAAAATCAGCGAGCCTTGATTGGAAATCTAGTGAAATTGATGGCCTGGTGATGTTGCAAAACATTGGCGATAGCTGCCCTGATAGTGTGCTACGCTGCCCTATATTTGTACAAGGCAGCGTAGCAGGCGACTGGAGGAAGGGATGAAGAAACAAGCGGAAAGACAGGAAGGTTAGCCAGTTTTTAAACTGGTTCGCTACCCTGTGCTGGAGAAGGAATAAAATATTTACACTACAAATAAATAAACATATACAAATACAGGGCAGCAGCCCTGCATTTGTATGCATGCGCACGTGTAAATTGAAATCAGTTAATCACATCAAACAAATAAAAAGACAGCATACCTTTCTTGACTGAGCCGGTCCGCCTATTAAAGTGGCACAAGCATGGAGCATCTACCATTGTGCTTTCTATTGTAGTCCTACAGTAAGCGCAGCATGAGATGAATCGCAGTTTGGCTCCTGCTGTTGATGAGAATATATTTCGAACAGTCAACCATTTTCTGATTAGCCCCTTCATTTTTCTTTCATTAAAGACCAGGAAGTTACCAAATAAGAGATGGGTTTTCATACTAACAAAATTGTTGCCATAATGATCAGTGTGAACTTAACATTTCATGCGCCATGCGCGAAGTTCAATAGGAAAGCGATAGTGTAGATGCTGAGAGAAAGGCGGTTAGTCTTTTGCTGCGGTAGGAAAAAAGTAAAGAAAATGCTTTGTTAGTCAAAGGGGCGAAAGAATTGTACTGCACGACAAGTGCAATGAGCTGTATGAGGTGCACTTATAATGCAAGGAGCGCGATTCAGTCGCAAGTGAACAAACTTGTACTTGAGACAGGAGTGCAATATGTTGGCGTCCAAACTAACGTAACTTACGCTCGGCTTTCAGAGATTGAACAATGATGCGATCTGAATGCGAAACATGAATGTATCTAGCGGCTCCCTAATGGGCTTATTGAAGAATATTTTTGAGGTCTCCTTCGGTTTGGTTCAAGATGGAAGGCGCGCACTTTTATGAGCGGAGCTCCTTATAGCATCACCTGGTAGGTCGTCGCTCCATCCGGCGTGTTCCCGCCGTCGCGTCTCCCGTATCATTCAATATATGGCGCTGTCCCATAGAGATGCTTGCAAACTGCAGTTGGGTGACGATATACTAGATGGCGCTGTCCTATATAGATAGAAAAAACAATAATAAAAAATGAAAAAATAAAAAATAAGAAATAATAAAAAATCAAAAAAATAAAAGAAGAAGAAGAAGAAAAAGAAAAAGGAAAAATTAAGCGGCGTATCGCTTTGATTACTGCTGGGCGAAACCACTGAACATTTCACGGTGTAACCATGATTGCTTCAAGAGCTTCGCCCAAGCTCTTGATCATTCACTCGTGGATATGCCGTAATTTTTTTAATGTCCCTTTTCTTTTCTATCTTGGGTTTTACGTGCCAAAACCACCATATGCTTATGACGCCTGCCGCAGTGGAGGGCTCCAGAAATTTGTACCATATCGTGTGCTTTAACGTATACTCTTCATATACCTTACACCTGTTTTTAGGGGGCGCTTTCTTAAAGACATGCCTAATAATAACAAGGTGCAAGTTCACGTTTCGTTTTTTTTCTTTCACAGAAGACGTGGAACAATTTACTGCCCCTTCAGTGGAAATGAATTTCTCGTACCGTACACAGCAGATTAACCCTTACACCTTGATTTATTGTTTTGAATATAACAAAAACAACCTACCTAAAAAGCAAAAACAATATACGCTTAGACGATGTGCCTTTCTGATCTTAAAATTATTTTCAAGGCACTGGGGAAATAAAGTGTTTTAAATATTGCATGCTTTCTTTCAGCGCATTGTTTAAAAGAATGCACATTGTTGATTTTAATGTCGACTTGCAGGGAACAAAAATGGAAACATTGCCCACACTCTTGGTTGGCAACAATGAAGCATTACGCAAAACTTAAATGTGCCGAGGAATACAGCAAGCCGGTACAATAACTGCAGCCACAAAAACCTGCTGAAATGTAAAAGAACTGCGACGACAGGGAAAGAAGCAGTTATGTTTTGAAAAAGCCACAGCTTCTGTTACAGTAAACGTGGCTCAAAGCTCAGCAAATATGGTGCCACTAATAAGAGCTCAGGCCGTACACTAACGAAGGATGGGGAACATAATTTAGTGACCCCTAATGCTCTTGATCAAAGCGGGAATACATTCTTAATTTAGTTTCCGTGTGCGCGGCAACATGAAGTGAACTTCCGAAGCTGTGACCAAAAAATAAAAAAATAAAGGTTACAGATAGAAGGAAATGATATCAACAAAATTGAAGGTAATGTAGGAGATGGACGAGCTAGCTCAAATAAAATAGACCGGTATCAGACATACACACGTCAGTTTAGTAAGCAATTATAGTAAGCAAGCTGAGCGTTGTCGTTGTCGATGATGGCGCTCGACGAGTTTGTTGGTACTTTGGAGCTTTAGTACCAGGCAAGCACTCAAAGCAAAATCCACAGAATGTGGCTACATTCATGGTCGTGTATAATAGAGGTCTGCCTAAGTACTGCACTGCCTGTCAGCAACAGTGACTCTCCCACAGTCGCGGCACGAGCCACCGCATTGTTCTTCGCCGTACCACCAAAAGAACTGGCAGCGCGAATGTTTCCATAAAACAGAATGATGTGAGCGAGAGAGATCGCCACAAACATGCGCATTAACCAAATAATGAGAGTCATCAGAGATTATTATCAGGAATTTGTGATTTTATAACGACCGATGAACCGGAAGGTCGCCGAAAACGAAACGCTAAATATGTAAAGAAATAACTCTAGCGACCCAAATTTATAATTCGATGTCTGGTAACGGCATTCGCGCGTCGGCGTTTATGTGGTCTGATGTATTCAAGGAGATTTTTTTAAATTTATTTATTTATTTAGGAATACTGCAGAGTCACTTCACTCCAAGCAGGAGTGGACAAAGAAGATACATCAAAAGAACACATCAACCAAATATCAGCAACCGAAACATAAAATTAATGCATGAAACACTGCAAATCAAAGAATACAACGATGCGAGGACAACTTCACCCACGCTTTTTCTTCAAGTGTGTAGTAAACACTTCTACACTGGGGCTATCGACAACTTCTTTCGGTAGCTTGTTCCAGGCGCTTATGGTTCTCGGGAAAACGGAATATTTGAATGCATCCTTCAAGGAGCTCTATTCCTGTATCATTTTCCCGTTATCGAACGTGCACTTGTGCGCAGTGTGTGGTGATTAATGTACTTGTGATTGTTAATTTGTATTAAATTGTTGTATATAAGTACAAATATATTAATCTGTTTTCGGCACGTCTAGCTTTAAGTGTATCAAGACCAATATAATTCAGCATTTCTGTCACACTATCGGTGCGTTTGTATTTGTTTCAGATGAATCTGACCGCGGATCTTTGAACTCTCTCTAGTTTAACAACATTTTTCTGTCTGTAAGGGTCATATAGACATGAGGCATACTCCAGACATGGCCGAACTAGCGCTTTATATGCTGCTAGTTTAACGCTCATTGGAGCTTTGGAAAGCTTGCCTCGAATAAACCAGAGAGACTTACAAGCCTTGGTGCAGATTGTGTTGATATGAAGATCCCAAGTCATAATTTGTGTGATGGTAACTCTGAGATATTTAACAGCCGATGTTTCCTTAAGTGTAATGCTATCTATACAATAAGAATGGTGCAAAATGGTTTTGTACCTGCATATACGGAGAACTAAGCATTTGTCAGCGTTTAGGAACATGTTCCATTTCTTGCACCAGCCTGAAACTTCAGTGATGGCCTTCTGGAGTGACATCTGGCCAGCTGCAGATTTAACCATGGCGTACAGAACGCAGTCGTCTGCAAAAAACTTTATCTTATCATCGCTAGGTATTATACTTACAATATCATTTATGTAAAGGAGGAATAAAATCGGGCCCAGAACTGACCCTTGTGGTACTCCTGATGTTACCTGAAGGGTGCCCGAGCAGTACTTATCAACCTGGACGTACTGATACCTATCATGCAGATAAGCCCGAATGAAATAAATCAGTTTGCTACTTATTCCAATTGTGTATAATTTATGTAATAAGTCACTATGGGGCACTTGATCGAACGACTTTGCGTAGTCCAAAAATACAGCGTCTATGTGATCTTTGTTGTTTATCGCGAGTGAAAAATCATGGCATACACTAAGCAACTGTGTCACTGTTGACAACCCACGCCGAAACCCATGCTGGGCGTCTGATAGCAAACAATTTTCTTCTAAAAATATGGTCAAATGTCGGCAGATTATATGTTCGACCATTTTGCAGCTTGTTGAGGTCAAAGATATTGGGCGGTAATTAGCCACACACAAACGATCAGATGACTTCCCCGACGTCATCAGAGACCGCTCCCACACAAGGAGCCGCCGGAAGAAGCCCGCCACCCCCTGAGTGAAAAAACACACTTTGCAGGATTAAATGTTAGTCCCGCAGTCATAGCCGCTTTCAACGTGCCCTCTAGCCGCTGATCATGCTCTCCTTTTGTGGTTCCCCACACCAGCACATCATCAACATACACCCGTACATATCTTTATGCTTCAGACACTGCCGTAGGGGATCTCAAAGGGCACGTAAAAAGAGGCGCGTGGTTAAGATCTGCTACTCCAGGTGCGGCGACTATCTCAGATGATCACAATCCTTCAGTGCACTCAGTCAATAAATTCCAATATATGTCCTGACACTTAATTGACCCTTATCTTAAAGGAGCCGTGGCAGCAAAATTTTTGCTGCTAACCTTTATGCTTTAATTAGTAGCTTTCTGTCTGATGATTTCTGTCTGATGGAATTTAATTGTAAATACCTTAACCTATCGTGTACATAATGCTAGCCTAATTGATTATCAGCAATTTTTGGCGTCTTTCAATATGCCTCAAAAGCCCACCTGAAATCTGTGGGTACTGGGCTTGCTGCGTCCCGTCCGTAGTTAAAGCAAGGACGACGGAGGCTTCAACTCACAACAAAAAACGATAATTTATTTAACTCTACGCTGCGTACGGCGTCGTCGGTCCAGGGACACGAGACGACGAGGCGGCGACCATGATCGGCGGCAGCAGCAATCGGCCAGCGCAGGTGGCAGCATCCGTCCTTCCTGGCAGCCCCTGGGCAGCGCGCAGGCTGCCCCTTTTAAGCCGCGTAGCTGGGCCACGCGCACCGCCTCTGAGCAGCACGTGGCGCTATCTCGCGATAGCCGGTGGGCGTGGTTCCCACAAATCACAAAAAACTTGCGCCGTACTGCGGTCAAGTATCATATAAGATCACGTGCGCCCAATTTTTGGTGGCGATGGGACCGCGCCTTTTGAATCAGGGCCCCGTGTGGGCGTGGAATGTAACGATGGTTGTGCAGTATCATCAGTTAGCGTATGACGCAGCAGGCGCGTTCTCCTCGCGAAGTTTCTGCTACGCACACACCTGCGAAGCACCCATTATACTGTCAAGAGTTTGGCTCGTAGGAAATAAAAAGTACCTACTCGGTTCAAGAAGTGAAGCAAACGTGAAAAATGAGCAGTACGGTGCCTAAGAACATTACATTAAATTGGAGTTGGGCGAAAAATAGATGAAATTTACATTTAAAAAAATCTATGCCCTGCCTGCACCACCTAAGTATCGCAGGCAAAAATCCGTAAATTAGAAAAAAGAACAAAATGTACCAAACAAACGTTCTATACAACGCAAATGATCGACTTCAACGTCCGTGCACTGCTCACATTTCGATTTGCGTCTACAGATTCTTGCATTCCACCGGGCTCGCCTTCTTTCACCACCCAACCACGCAAACATAGAAAGACGCACACACGCTGTCGACGATCTGCGCGTCTCTTCCCCTGTGAGACGTCCACGTTGGACCGTCAGGCCCACGTGACTATCAACCTCCGAAGAACAGCACAGTCTGTGGGTGCGTAAGAGAAACGTTGAATGAGTCGCGGAGACGCGTAGACAGGAGACGTAATTTGCATGTGCACTCCAACCTGGAAAGTTTTATAAACGACCTTCGGAGCTTTGAGCAAATAATTCCTTGTTACGATAGTTGAAATGCCACCGGCGTAAGCAGCGCACAAGTTTTTGTCGACATGCTGGCACGCAAGTAGTTGAGAACGTTGCTCCGAATTTTTGCACGTTCACGAGCACACGACAAATCACTCGACGCGGAAGGATTCGAGACGAACCAACCCAGTGAAGTGAAGTCAATCGAAGTGAAGCCATTGCCAGGCGTCGTCGCGAGTCGGCCCCACGATGACAACAACACTGAGATCGTCGACGTTATCATTACTAGCGCATCGTCACTCTGCGCAAGGGGTGTGGCCTAATAAAATAATTGTCGGGGTTTAACATCCGAACACCACGATGTGAGTATGAAAGACGCCGTAGTGGAGGGCTCCGGAAATTTAGGCCGCCTTGGGTTCTTTTACGTGTACCTAAATATAAGTACAAGGGCCTCAAGCAGTTTTGCCTCCGTCGAAAGTGCGGCCGCCGCGGCCGGGATTCGATCTCGCGACCTGCGGGTCAGCAGTAGATTACCATAACCACTAGACCACCATGGCGGTTTGGGTGTCGCCTAGGCGCCCGCTGAACGCGTCATAGTACTGTCGATATCGCAGGGTGCTGAACGATCCTTCCAGCCTTCGTACACTGTTCACCCTCAAAATAAAATGACTTCCACGTAACGAAGGCAATTCGTACTTCGCAAAAAAAGAACGTACGCATACCAAGCGATCAAGTGAAGGCCACATTTCGAACTTGAAATTTTATGTCACCGCTCCTTTAGCTAAGCTTAACTTCCGGTATCATATGTATCGAATATTATGCTTCACTTGAAATAGAACCAATAATTTTTTTAACGGACCTTCTATTTGGTTACAGATTTTGGGAGCGGCGGTGGCTGAATTCGCGACAAACCCGGCGTCATTTAGTTAGCAGAAATAGATGACGTACAAGCAGTAAGTGCCTTGGCTCAAAACTAGCTGATTATCTTTGCCGCTAGAAGGAGTACTGAACAGTGCCGGCAGAAGGTTCGCGCCGGGAAAATCCTAGCGCCTATGGTTACCTTGTTTTATAGGATTTACCCCGTTTCCAGAATACAACTTTGCTCTATTTCTCCATCCTGCATTTGCAAACCATCCTTGAGAAGCACATACTTGTTTCAAATATCTCTGTAAGTAGGGTACAAATATTACTCTAAATCATTCACCCTTTTGTTCTAAACACACAGTATACAAACGTGTCACGTAAAACACAAGTCGCTATAAAGAAATTAATTTATAAGAAAAGCAATGGCTGGATTTCACCTTCTTGCGTTACACGAGCGTTACATCAGCCGAAATTTAAGCGAATCATGTTATAACTCGCAGACTTCGGGGGTGGCGTCGTAAGCTAAAAGCCTGGACACAGCGAGCGTACACAAATGCGGCCCTCGGAGGCATAATGATTCTTAAAAATATTACACCATCTCTCGCTAAAAGGGACCATGAGGCGATGCGAAGACGGAGCACTTGCACGATCGCGTTCCGTTGGCGTTTCTTGGGCATGCTACCGACCTCGCGTCGTAGAACGCGAAGAGGAACGCTAAGCGCGTGGTGTCTTTCCTCTATACTGGCCGTTAATTCTCACAGGGCGAGCGCGGAACGCGGTCGACAGGCGCGCGAGGGCGGGAGCGTAGGAGAGGAGAGAGGGGGAGGGGACGTGCATGCGCTGGCGCTCATCCTGGCGTTGCGCAGGAGAGGGGGAAGGGGAGAGGAGGTGTGTGGAGAGGAGATATGTGGAGAGGGTTAGCGCATGCACAGTAAGGGAGGTCATGCCGCACACCACCACCACCACCACAGGATTGAACTCCGCCATAAGATGCTTCGCATCTAAAATGCACGAGGGGGAAGTCTGGCGCTAGTGTCGGCGGGACCTGCAATGCGTTGCGCTTCAGCCAGCATGGGAATGCTGGGCAGTACATGAATTTGCCTAAGCATACTTCTTTCGGCACCATGAATCTTTTTAACTTTTAAAACTGGTAATTATTAAGGTACAATAAGACATATTGAAATAATTACGACGTGCACAGTGACCCCTTGCATACGCACGTTTGAAAAAAAAAATATATGATTATTTAGAAATCTGGAATAATGTTGGTCCAGTTCAGTCTTGCCTTTTTGCTGACATCAAGCTCTAGCAGGGTCCGCAGCGGTGGGTCAGTGATTACGGTGTTCGGCTGCTGACCCGAAGGTAGCGGGTTCGATCCTGACTGCGATGGTCGCATTTAGGTGGAGGCGAAAGGGCAGAGGCTCGTGTACTGAGCGATGTCAGTACTCGTTAAAGAACACCAGACGGTCGAAATTTCCGAAGCCCTCCGAGCCGCCTCATTATAATATCGCGGTTTCAGTCAGTAAAACGACAGATAATATTACTACGGTTAGCAGCAAATTATGGAGGCGATGTAGGAAATGCGAATACTTCGTTACGTGCAGTAAGACTAAATGTGAGATCGGTTGTAATTATCGTTTTTAAGCGCCCGAAAATGTAATGTGTATTATTACTAACGAGCGTGTGCTGACTTGAACCTTGGTATGTAATCAGATGTTCCGCTACGCAATTTTTTTAGCTCGAACCATACAGTTTCTGCGTTTTGTTGTTGTAGTGACCCGTCTCGATAAAAAGATGACTGATCCCTCCATCATAAGGATCGGTATAACACGACAGTGAAACGTGTCGGCACAGAAGTAGTTGATTGTTTACAGCACAATGGTATATGAGAGCTTACACAATGTCTACTGTTGTTTGGAAGATACAGCACCGCTTCATGCAGGCGCACTCACGTTGACGCCTAGTGGCAACCTCCGGAACGACCACTAATGCTCATGATCATGATTTAATATATACGTGGACACCACATATGGTGAATTTCACGCAAATCTGGCATCAACAAGCACGTAATAAACACTGATACTCGATATGCACTCCTTCAAAGCGTCGTGAAACGCGAAGAGAAACTCTACGCTCGTCGTGTCTTCCCTCTAGCCTGGCCGTTAATTCTCACATGGCGAGCGGCGTACGCGGTGCGACAGTCAGTTAGACGAACGTCGGAGAGCTATTTTTCGATATGGATGGATGCTATGAGTGACGCTTGGGCTAATGCCACCACCTCGCGGTGTGTTAAAGAGTTGAGAAAATTACCATTTTATTGGAAACGCGCCAAATAGTATGGTCGTAGCTACGGCGCGTATTTTTTTCGAGCCTGGTGGCACACATGTCACCACCCCGTTATAAAGGGGACTCTCATGGCATCAGTCCATCCATCCAAGAGCACTGCTAGAGGAAAGTGTGAAAGATAAAAGGTGCGTTCATGAAGCCTCCGTTTTGTGTTTGGCGGTAGCTCAGTAGGCTAAACGCCCGCCAGCTATCGTCGCGGGCCGAGAGTTCATGGGTTCTACTCCTGTCAACGGAACTTTTCCTTGTTGCTTTTTTTCCTTGCCACTTGATGGCGTTCATTTTGCTGACGTATTTCCGTGACGGAAATACGTCGTGAAAGTCTTCGTGACCCCGGCATAAAACACTTTCGTGTTATAAATATTATGAACCGACGTCCGGTACGACAGTAGAAAGGTTGTATTTCAATGCAGTCGAGGTAGGCAAAAACGATGCAGCCCGCTTGACAAACGATAATGATGATCACGTTTATTTGGATATACAGATTAAGACGATGAACTGCATAGTCAGTCTTCGCACTATATTCCCCCCTTCGCGAAAGCGGCCAGCAAGTCAGCAAGGTTAGGAACGCCTGATAAATTCTTTCAGGCGCGAGACATGAGCGATCTCGATGCTTCACCGACGACGATCAGAAGCCGCGCTGACAGAAGCGACGCGATAGTCCACGCTTATTGGACACTAGAGTGTTGAACAGCATTCTGAATTAATTAGACTGTTCTTTCTCACATCCAGTTAACATCATAGTCAGTCGTCTGATTTTCCGCATTGTTACATTTCATGCCACATGGTAATAATGCCGTCAGAAATCAATAATATTTTTGATATTTAGCAATTGGAAAATGAATAATACTATTGGTCAAGTTATAAGTCACGCACTTCTATTTTTCTTCTTTGTTACTAACCAAGTAAGTATGGTCGTGATGCATGTAACCTTTGTGTCAACCTTCTTCAAATCCATGCCAAAAATGCCGATTAATCGACCAAAAAAGCCGTATTCTTAGTGATTATTGGCTAAACCTCTTAGCGGTTAATCAGTAGTCGATTAATAAAGCTCATCATCCATTCCTGTCCCAGAACGTTACTTCACCGCAAATCTTCGGTCTCCTACTGAATTTGGTGTTTCGGGGACTTCAACACCACCTAGTCGATCGTGTGCTAACGTTCGCAGTTCCAACGCTTGCTTTCCGAACAACGACGTGCACGCCTTTGGTCAACGACGTAACGTATGTTCCGTTCTCTTTCCAACGCTCTCAGGCTAGAGCGGGGTCACACAATGAGTCAATGACGCTGGCGCATTAAAGTAGAGGCCATGTAGAGTGCTACTTTGTAGTTTGCTATAGCACCATAGTGTGCTACGGAAGATGACTGCGGCACAGTTACAATAGCCACTGAAGGCCGCCATGAGATTGGCAAAATGGTTGACGATTTATACTACGGTAGGTACTCTACAATGGGAGAGCACAGTCAGTTTCTAGAACTCACAACCGGGCACGGACTGTCAATGGAGCCAAAGACTATCGTGCACTCCTAGGCTAAGTGATCGCGAAAAGCCTGCGTGCTCTATCTGGGTACATTGAAAAGTTATGCTGCCCATTTAAGTAGCCTCACTGCAAGCCTACAGAACAAAAATTGGCCGCGTATCTGCGTGCTTCGCTGCAAATGTCGTCTAAAGACGATAGAAGAGGCGCTGTGTGAGATATGGATGCCATCTAGCAATACGTCGGGAAACATGAGTGCTGTGTTGCGGGCTGGTAGTCCCGGCGCAGCGGCAGGCGAAGACCGGCGGTGACCAACGCGACCGGTGGGGACGCCGGCCAGCCCGAATACACTGTTTGGCGCGATGCGCCGAAGGAGAAGAAACGTCCGCACTCAACGAGTACTCTCCACAAACTCTCTTATTTACACGTCGCCAGGGAAAAACAGGAATGCCAGAGCGGCGCCCCCTGTCATTCGTACAATGCAATACTGAACCGAAACCGAAACAGAACATGAGCTTGTGCAGGGGGCACGGAGGAAGACAAGTTTCAGCGCCGTCGCATTTTCAGAGCACCTTAAGAAACTAGGGTTGTAACATGATAGGGCGAGTAGGGCCAGAAGGACCGTCACGACGAAAACCTGCCTCCTCAGTCGTATTCGCCTGGAACGTTGGTGTGGCTTCGCGTTCCCTCCTCCGCTCCTGGCCTTTCCACAAAGCTACTGCCTAAGTACGAAGGCATCTACCGCGTCCTACGTCAAGCATCCCCAGTTAACTATATTATTGAGTCTGTTCAACCATCTACGGACCGCCGTCGTCGCGGCCGCGAGACTGTTCACGTCGATCGACTGAAGCCGCATTATGACCCACCAGTTGTACCTGTTCCTTAGGTAGTCAGGATGGCTCCTTTTCCTACGGGCGAGTGATTCGTAACATGGTAGGGCGCAGACAAGAACGCCTGCGAAAGAAGAAGACGAAGACGGTTGTTGTTGGCGCTCGCGCTTGCTCGGCTTGGACCGCTGATTGCTTCAGCTGTGGCAATCTTTTAATAAACGCGTTACTGTCTCAACGTTAAACGCATACCATCAAAGTCTTTAAAATTGCGTATCTATGTATTTTCTATTAAAGGAACACACCACCTAATACTTACCTAATGATGTTACGCCTCAGATATGCGTAATATTTACTTTTTGATCGACAACGTTCACAAGTATGAACAGCCGTGCCAGTTCAAGATGGGTGGGCGGTAAGCAAGTGGTTCAACTTTGGCCGGTTGGCTGAATCGGGTGATGTGCCGACAAACAGAAAGACAGAAAGACAGACCAAAATTTCTGCGTTTACGTTCCCCAAGAAAGACTATCGTCTTTAAAAACGATGCTGAAAGAAT
Organism: Rhipicephalus sanguineus; assembly: GCF_013339695.2. NCBI lineage: Eukaryota > Metazoa > Arthropoda > Arachnida > Ixodida > Ixodidae > Rhipicephalus > Rhipicephalus sanguineus. The sequence goes on from NC_051184.2 coordinate 105,793,000, forward strand.
GATACTGCTCCTCTTTATCCTTTAAACAAACGACTGCAAGAAAACGAAAATGCCTGGGATGTTACGGTTCAATGTCTGCTACGAGCTCCTTATCAAGCAAAGGGCAGAATACACCAAAAGAAGCACATGAATGAATGGAAAACATTCATCATATGAACAGCCCCGGTGGCCGAACCGTATATTTCGTACTTTCACGTAACATGGCCAGATCTTTAAAGTTAGATATGCTCACTTAGCCTTGCGGTTCGCAAGCGGCATGTATGGGAAGTGTAGCGCCGTCTGTATATAGTTCATCTCACAAGCTGGTGTCAGCACAGTGAAGCCTACGGGGCCACTTCGCCAACACAAATAAAGAAAATCCGTCACGATGTGTTCACTCGCGCAGCGTCGTCTGCTCGGCGTTCTCGGCGCTCACGCGTGGGCGTGTAAGGCGAGCACACCGCAGCAACAAACACTCTTAGCGTTGGGCAGTATCCGACGCTTGTGTTTGTGGTGTATTTGCGTCCTGACGCTTCGACAGTGGTGTATTCATGACAATCTTGCACTGTTTCCATGATTGAGTCTCATATTCTTAGGGAGAAGGCTTAGCAGGCGTAGCTCAACAAGCTGCTGATCGCAGTAATTAGAAAAAACATACATCACACTTGGTTCTCAGTAAGAGATGACACAAATCGATAGCCCATTTCACCGTCCACATACTGCTGTCAGGACAGTGGCAAGTAGCAAAGGCGAGTTCTGGTCGAAGCGTGCGGTAGCGGCAGCATATGCGCAGCCATACAATAATTCAAGGCATATCACGGACATATTGTGATTGTGATTGTGATTAGCTTGTCACGTAGCGCTGTGACGTAGCACGTGCCGGATGAACACTATTATCTTAACTTTGCGAATTACATTGACATTTCAAATAAAACTATATTGTGCTGCACAAGCACGTGGCTTGCTTACACCTCGTAGCTGCACCCTGCTACAGCCAGGTTGTGAGATAGAGTATAGTGCAGTTGTCAAAGAGCCGGGGCGCCTCACCGTGGGGCGTGCCCATGAAAACACGGTAGCCTACATTTACACAACACAAGACAACATTGCTTGTCACTTATATTACGCTCTAGCTTTGATGGTGTGGTTACTTCTAGCGGCGGCTGTAGTCCCGACTTCTTTCTGAGGTAATGCAGCACTGTCGTACACAACTTAAGAATCCATGCGCCCCTATAGACAGTAGCTCGTTTCCATGCGGATGCACGTGTTTTTTGCGTGATCAATTGGTATTGAATGCTTACAGAGAAGTAAGAAAGATTATCAAACTAGAAGAGCGGATAAAACATTCCTGCAACCGCAACATTCATATGGGGACGAATGACGAGCGAAGCTGTATCGGCGGCCGTATCCGCGTTTCTGCTGCACACTTCTCCGCTCGTTCCTCAGGCGCGAAGGACTGCAGATGGCGGCGTTCTTCCTCAGACTCAGGGTCTTGGATGCCTCATTGTCGGTAGAGCAATACCTTACGAAGAACGAATACGGAAAGGAGAAAAAAAAAGAGCGTGTCCTTTCTGTATCCGTCCTTCGTCAAGTGTCGCGCTGCCTACAATGATCGATCATTAGTAACTAGCCCGATAGAATTGTCGGTCAGGGTCTTTGACAACATTCTCCTCTTCTTGCACAGCAGCGCTTTCGCTCTTTGTATTCGTGTTGCTGCTGGCCACGCTTTCCGCTTGTTCCTCTGGAGTGATCCCGTTGCACCGCCACAACATTCTCGATCTCTTGCAGTGTTCTTCATACCGCAGCACCGCCAGCACACTATGCCGAGGCTACGCCACAATCGTTTTCCTTCTCCCCTATGTGTTTCCGTTCCCATAGCCGCTAAGCCCCATATGCATGCTAGCCTGCCCCCCCCCCCCCTCACCCCCCATGCATTGGCTAACGTTAAAGGTGTTCGCTTTAAAATTCTTGCAGAATATCCTTTAGAGAGAACTAAGCAATGCGTAAGCGTAGAACATTATTGTAGGTTGGGTCCTCCATCGAAAGCTGTTTCCTGATGGCATCAGCATAGTGTCCTTCATCTTTTCTCAAACGTTCATCAGTCTCGCAGAAGGTGCATTCCACGCCACGCAAACGCGAGTATGACTACAGCTCACAGGGTTGCTCTTGCATTCGCCTAAGACGACTTGAATGGGGAAGACATTTTTGTCTTCTCAGTCGATCTATTCATTTTCCCTCGTCCCCCGTGCGAAAGCTTCACGCACCTCAACTGGTATTGCACTGCCTCCGAGATCGGTCCACCTTTCATCAAGCGAGGATGTCATGTGATGACCCCATCGTGTGACATCACGTTCTGTGGTGTCATTAAACCGTCATGACGGCGTCACACATTTTGATCTGTGGATTCATGGCAGCGTCACGTGCTGATGTCATCACGTGATGATGATGTTTTGCGTCAATCGTGTTGATGCCGCCGAAGCAGGACGGCGACGATCAATTTTTGCGTTTGATGAGGCATAAAAGGCTTCTGTATGAACATGTTTGGAAACTTATTAGTTTCCCTGATGTGTACAATCACTCTAAGGCAAAATTACGCGAAAGAGGAGTAACGGAGCCCAATAGGCGCGCGCGATGAACGGATAGACCGTCGTAGAAGCAAGCGGATATGGATGCGTGCCGTGTGCGAACCAGTTAGTCTGCAAGAGGATGAACCGTTCGGGAGATGCAGGCCGTGTGCATGGATAAGTACCGTGTGCAAACCGTTGTCAAGAGAACTAACAGTTCTCCTCGCTCGGGTCAGTCTTCCAACTTGTGTTCGAGCTGGCGTGTTGCCGCTTGTGTCGCGCTCGGAGAGTTCGCTGATCTAGGAACTACGGCCCGATGCCCTATGTTACATGCCATCAGGAACAAGAACGCTTCAACAAGACGATGAAGACGAAGAATGAAATAGCGCTCGTGCTGTTGCTGTTCCTCCATCTTGGCAGCAGCTGCTTCTATCTCCGTCTGTATATTTTGTAAATACATTTCTTCTTTTTATACTCTCACCCGTGACATTTGGTGGAAGTGCTGGGTAACAACCGCATACAACGGAACTCCGCAGTGGCCGCCGCTTGGCCTGTCCCGCAATGGCAGAAGAGGGTTCGGCTCCCGCTGAAGCGACCGCAACAACAACAACCGTTGTCCTGCCTCAGGTAAAAGATCCTGGCACGTTCTGTGGCACCGACAATGTCGATATTGACGAATGGCTGCCGATGTACGAACGTACAAGCAAAAACTATCGCTGGGATGACACACTTAAGTTGGCGAACATCTTGTTCTACCTCAAAGGAACAGCGAAAGTATGGTTCGAGAACCATGAAGAAGAAATTGGAAGCTGGGACGCATGCAAGGAAAAGATGCGGGCCCTTTTCGGCAAGTCTGCAGGCAGAAAGGCAGCGGCCAAGAAGGAGTTGGCAACTCGCGCACAAACGTCGACCGAGTCGTACCTGACGTATATACAGGACGTTCTTGCCCTTTGCCGCAAAGCAGACAATGATATGGACGAAACCGAGAAAGTGGGGCACATATTCAAAGGCATTGCAGATGATGCGCTCAATCTTCTCATCTGCAAGGACTGTGACACTGTGGATGCCATCGTCAAGGAATGTCAGCGTTTCGAGGCCGCCAAAAGTCGACGTATCGCCCACCATTTCGCTAGACTTCCGAACACCGCCGCAACGTGGTCGTGTGACGACGTACCAGTCGTCCAGGCGCCATTAACTGCAGAGCATGTGACGAAGATCATCCGCCGTGAACTTGAAGCTATGGCTCCTACCTCCCCGTGCTCCCGCGCCTGTGACTCTAGCTCCCAGATGGTACCACTTGTGCAGGCTCTCGTTCGTCAGGAGCTTTCCAGTGCTGGCCTGAATTCGGAATACACTCCAGTCCCTTCTCGACCGATGAACCACCGTCGCCCCTCACGTCCATATGCCCAAGGTCAAAGCCGTCCAGTGCCCCCTCGTGATCCCGCCAAGATGGAGGAACAGCAACAGCACGAGCGCTATTTCATTCTTCGTCTTCATCGTCTTGTTGAAGCGTTCTTGTTCCTGATGGCATGTAACAATATACACGTATGTGTGGATGAGTGTGTCGTGCTGCTTTTACGTTTCGCTTCACCCATGAAGTCTGGAGCTGCTCTCGACACATCGCGACGCCGCGCTGTATAACTCCGGCGTAGCCACAGCACTGCGTCGCCACCGGTTGGGAATGGCGACCGAGAAGACAGTAGGCCTATCGGATCCATGACTTCAATCTGACTCGGGGCACAAATCGGCGCTGGATTCTTTCACAAGTAAGTGCTCGCTCTTTATTCTGCCGTACCTATCGCGTGCGCGAAACTGATCGCGATTATCGGTAACGGACTCGATCGTGTTGTATATCGCGCGCACGAAATGTACCGCGAGGGCCGGCTTGGGCGTGAGGTCTCCTGTGCTTTGTGACTGCCTGGATATTGGCCGCCGTTGTCGCCGCCTGGCCGGATGTTCGCTCACCGATGATTCACCGTGGTGATGAGCTGCAAGCTCGCGATATTAGCAATATTAGGCAGAGGCCTCGCCGCTGTTTTGCGACTCGTCCAAAACGCTGTGCAGTAGCAACGAGCTCGATTGTACGATGCGCGGGGGGGGGGGGGTTGAAATGAACCGGCATGGGTTGGCGGGTGCTTCAGCTAGCCGACTTTAGCTGCGCTTCACAACTCTGCAGAAATTGGTCGCCATTACCTTCGGCTTCCTCGACGCTCAGTCGCAAGCAGTTCGCCGCCGTTCGTGGCGTCGAACCCGCTTCCGCTCGCTGTACTGGTGTTCGCTCGAGGAATTTGGTGGAAATTGGTCGCCATTACCATGGACTTCCCCTTCGCTCGCTCGCAAGCAGCTCGGCGGCGTTTGTGGCGACGGCTCCGCGTTCGCTCGCTGTTCTTCTCGAGATTCGCTGGCGGTTGCGGCGGCTCGGTGACTTGCTCGAACTGTGCGACGCCGCTCTGAGAATGCTCGCCGGCTCGTTGGGCCACGGTGGTTGGCGGCGCCTCGGCGTGATGGCTGCGGCTGCCGCACTTGAAGTGTTTGTTGTGCTGTGTTGCTTGAAATGCGTCTTTGATGACGTATGACATCAGGGTGAAATTATTTACATGCCATATTTTAGACGTGAGTTTTTATTTCACCTTGCACGTATTTGTGATGTACGTGCGGCTTCATCCCCTCTGTGATGTGTCGCAGACTATTTGCAATAGTTTTGTGCTTCGCAGGGGTGAAAGTATTTGCGTGTCATGTTTTAGACGTGCTTTAGTTCACCTCGCACGTATTTGCACAGCCGTTGCCCACAACGAGCAGAATGCTGTGTGCCTTGGCACGTACAACGCCTGCCATCTATCGCTTCCGTTGGAGCAGCTTCACAGAAAGGACTGTACGAAATATGACAACGCGGCTGGACCAATATTGGACATTTTGTAGTGAATTTAATGAAAGAAAGCAGAGACTTCATATGTATAGAAAAAAATAAAACGTTTCATTGTGTCACTTTGTCTTTCGTTGTCGCATTGAATGCGAAAGCAGTGACACACGTATGAATAAATATTCTTTTCCGTGTTTTTTTCGGTGGCATTTGTTGCTCACCGCGGAAAGAAACACGCGAAAAAACTATTAAGTCTTGCGCAGAGTAACTGTAGAAAATCATCCCTGGGATAAAACGTTCATCCCAATGGAGCGTTTGAGTGGACCGACCGATGGTCCGGCGAGGTGCAACTGCGAGGCCTAACGGTTGCCCGGTAGGGTGTAAATGTGAGGACCAAATGTTAGTCCATTGAGGTGATCTGTGGGGACTAACAGTTGCCCGGTAAGGTGTAAATGTGAGGACAAAATGTTAGTCCATTGTGGGGACTAACTGTTAGATCCGGTGCCGTTAGTCCTTAAAGGAATTAATGGTTGTGGCAGCCCCATTAGCCCCCAAAAGGACGAACCACACACCATTTAACACCCTTTTGCCTTAGAGTGATCCTTCATGTCGGCTTCCATTATGCGTTGAAAAGCCACCTCTTGGAGAAGGTGCAATCTTATTAATGGCGGTTTATCGTGACAACTTTCCATCCGTCCGTCTATTCCTCTGTCCCGTAAGACGATCATTGCTATAAAGATATTGCTGCATAACGCAAAATAAGTATCAATGGAGTTGATTGGTTTATACCCTGGCTTTGAAACTCAGAATGTGTACTCAGTAGTAACCTGAGTAGTATGCCTTTGTTCCCAGGCCACCGGTACCTGGGTCCCGGGAATACACAGCGCAACGGAGATCCGGTTGACGAGGACGACGGCATAGCCAGGTCGGACGACGAAGCCTACGACCGGGCCAGGAGCCACGAGGACGTCTTTGCTGCTGATCAGGCATCTGCGGATCTCCTCTTGAATGACTTTAGACGCACGGGTAACTGGCACTCCGCATTAGGTGCAGTTGATCTGGGCACGAAGAATATTGTGGTGCAATACGTCTTGGGCCGTAGTCTCTATGGAATGCTAGGAGATAGACGGAAACGTGCACATAACGGGGAATCAGATACAGCAGACGCAAAGCGAGACCAGCCTGACTCAACTACCGCCGACGCCCAAAGTATGTCGCAGCAGATGCCCTCAGACGCCCCCACCCGTCCAGGGTGGGGGCGTCTACAGAGCTCGTTCTACAGAGCTCGTTCAGCAGATTTTGCGCGTACCTCGCGACCACAGAGAGGTCACAGTCTTCCGTGACAGCAAAATACTCACCACATGGGCCTACGCAATGCTGTGGACCAATTTAGTTTATGACGCCGAGAAAACATTTCCAGGAGTTCTGACTTGTCTTTCACGTTTGCCAGTGGACCGGCGTATCTTTACACTCCCCAGGCCACCTACCTTAACCTACCAGCTCACACAAGAGCTGTGCGTTGCTCTGTCAAGGTAACCCATCATGGTTTACGCACGCCATGGAAGACTGGTTGTTCGGTTGTCCAACCCGTCAACTCTGACATGCTAGTTCATGGCCTTAGCTCCGTCGGACTGAACCACTATTTGGATTCCGGCATGTGTCGTGTGAAGAAAGGGGAGACAAATAACCCGATGAAGCCACAGTCTTATATACCATTTCTGGAGAAGGACCACTCGGATCTGGCTAAGAGCTACTGGGGTCTAAAAATCACACCCGGAAACGAGGATCACGATAGCGTTGGCGAATGGGACATACCTGCGTGCATGGGAGTACCACGTCACAACTTTACCTACGACATTATTCACATTGACAAGGCTAGTCCTCGCTTGACCAAGTTCGTAAAGCAGTTTCCGTTCAAAGTTCACGTGGGCACAACTATAGTCAAATATGAGCACCAGTTTGGACGTGACCCATGGCTAAAGCTGGGTCCCACTTATAACGCGGGCAACGAGTTGCAAACTCGTACACACCTTGGCCTGCCTGCTGACGTTGTATCCTACACCACTAGCAACATGTCAAACTAGGAATCGTAGGAGCAAAAGCCAGTAAAAAAAAACATCACTATGCGACTTCGACCCGACGATATGCACACGCGCCACGTGAAGTATTTGGACCCTATGGAAAATACTTACTTCACCCGAGGTTTAAAAATGATGGCGCGCTCAACCATTCAACCGAGTTTGAGTTTTGGGGTATTAGCGGTAAGCAAGTCTAACAAGGACGACCCAGGCAGTACTGAAACGTTTCAAGACATTGCCGCCTTTTAAAGGCGAAGCTCCTTATGCCCTGGGTCTGTCCATCCTCCGTTTGCTTGTAGCGTTGTAGTAGCCACCTCTAGCTCGTTAGAAGCGCGCGTTCTGGTATGCAGTATATGAAGAAGACGACGTTGACGAGTGACACTCTCGTGCGTGTTTGCCTGTGTTGCGTTCTTTCTTATTTACTACGTCTCGTGTTTCCAACGGCACCCGAAGACAGCATTTCAGAAGTAACGCGCCATGAGGGTCCCTCTTGGCACGCTTTCTCTTTAGCTCGGAGTCGCCAGATGGAAGACAAGGCTGCGGAACGGAGGGCACGGAAGGCGGCGGCAGGGCGCGCTCGCAGAGAGAATCCTGAGGTGAGAGCCCGCGAGGCCGAAGCTGGACTTCGAAGCCGCGAAGCAGATTCCGCCGTACGAGCCCGCGAAGCCGAAGCTGCTCGACAAGCTGTACGGCTGAGGCGAGAAGACCCCGCCGTTTGAGCCCGCGATGCCGAAGCTGCTCGACAAGCTGCACGGCTGCGGCGAGAAGACCCCGCCGTTCGAGCCCGCGAGGCTGAAGCTGCTCGACAAGCTGCACCGCTGTGGGGCGAAGACCCCGCCGTTCGAGCCCGCGAGGCCGAAGCTGCTCGACAAGCTGCACAGCTGTGGCGCGAAGACCCCGCCGTTCGAGCCCGCGATCCGAAGCTGCACGGCTGCGGCGCGAATCGGATCTTCAAATTGTGAAGGACCGTGAAGCGGCGAGAAAGCGCGCGTACCGGCAGGCAGAGCCCGAGTCTGTGCGAGCACGTGAAGTGGCTGCAAACCGCATCAGGCCGGCTCTACCCGAAGGCGCCGACGCACGCTTCCAGTGGGACTTCCTTGATAACAGTTTCGGCCATAGTTGCTATGTGCGCAACAGATTGTGGTTCTCGAACAATCTAGTCACAATGTCTTCCATCAAGTGTGCACCCTAACCACCAATAACATTTCTTAAGAGAAATAAATTCGCTGCGCCTTGCAACAGCCTATTGGCTGAAGGGGAGTGCCTAAGGAGCCAAAGTATAAGCCAGGAACTTGCCTTTGCGAGGCGAATCCTCGTCGAAAATGTTGGCTTTTTAGTCAAGACACTGCACCCTGCTGATACTTACCCAACCAAGTGTCGTCTTCAGATATCATTGAAAGATATCGTTGAAAGTTCCATGCGGTGGTGTGGGAATTGCACCATGAAAAGGGTGTCCTATTCTTTCCATATCAACTGATGTACCTGTCATACTTGAAAAGCTTAGGACCTGGAAAGAGTTAAACTATTAGCATAAATGACGGCGCCCCTCCCCCCTCCCGGCAACAGGACGTAACGAGACGATGTGTCGGCTTGACCTTCCTTTTAATGGTGAAATGAAATATGTCAACACACAAACCTGGAGTTCAGATGCAGCATTTTCATTTATAGTAGTTGGTTACTGTGTTGGTGAAAACTAGATCTGCGCTTAGCAATCTTTCACGGTGCTTGAGAAATTGCCTTGCAACTGATAGCCTCTTTAATACACTCTGCAATACACAACATTCACCATTTACTTAAAACAGCTGCCACCTCACAGACTTCTAAGGCATCAGATGCAAAAGTGCTGACTCATTCGATGCTATAAACATGAGTACACTTACATAAACATGGCTTCTTGTTTCTTCAGGCTTTGCTACATCCAAGGTCAGGCGGGAATAAATCTTCAGAAGAGCATCACCAATGGCCTTGCACATCCAATGACACTGGGTCATGTTGGTTCTGGTATAGGATTCTCACAGCAGATGGTTGGGCAAAAATATTGCACTGAAGTACGCGTGTAGTCCATTTCTGCATCAGGATGCACAGAATTGCCTTTTCGTTGAAAGCTCGTGAGCTACAAGAAAAAATAACATTTTGAGGTTGGTTTAGCGTCAGTGAGTAAGGTAACTTACGCTAAAAAAAGTGTCTTTTCCACCCGGAGCTGGCGATATAGCTGTTTGTGCTGTCTATGTGAAAGCGGTCCGCCTCAAGAAGCGTGTACAGACGTGTCAAAAATGTAGGCAAAATCTCAAGGAGTCTCTAGACGAATTCCTGGAATAAGGACAGTACTTTGTTGCAAAACACCGCTAGAGAATTACAATATCGGACACATTTTTGAACCATACTTATTTGAATAAAACCAAGAGTAACTGCACAACTTTCGGTTACGTCTAGGCGTAGTCGTCACGCCTGAGCTCGTACAAAGCACACAACTACACCACCTGCAAGTGAGTGTGGAGGCCACCCAATTACACAGTGAAATGCGGTGCGCATCTAAAGAGCGTATAAAGAGGGGGCGGGAAGAGGGACAGCCAGAAAAAATCTATATAACCGACGCATTTGACTTCGCAGCTTTCTCTGGTGCAGAGCGCCGAAGTCCGACAATGCAAGAAGCGCTCTGGTGCTCGCCGCTTGAGATTTTTTACATTAGTGCAAGGACAACGTATCCAGAAAGGCTGGCGCCTCTAGTCTGAAACGGTGCTGCCAAGTTCCACGATCATTTACATCTTTACAGGGCTGGACAGTCCTGCATTGAGACCTGCACTTTTCTGCTGCCAGCCAGAGCCTGTGCACAACAGTGACTGACCGAGTTTCCGTATGACGGTGTCATCCCTGTGAGTCGTCTAGGACGAACAGTGTCTTCGTCTGATCGCAAGATATTACGTGCCATTAACGCTGCTACGCAGTCGTCATCATGTGTCAACGCGCCCGTCCGCCTAATAACGTTTGGCTGAATGTAAAAAATGCGGCATAGCCACTATCCAATTGCCTGCTTCGCGTAACATCGATTCAGCGAGTGCGTGGGATGTGCTGCAAGTTTTTTCGCCACTTCCCTCTCCACCAGTGAAAGGCAAGCTGCAGCCTATTTGACATCTTTTCTCGAAAGCAGTAGTTGCGTGGTTTAATCCGTTGTCACGTCCGTGTATCAGGGCCACCTGAAGCACTGTTGTTGCAAAAGACAAAGTAGAATGGCGACGTTCACCTTGCCGATACTGCGAGGGAGCCCAAGTTTCAGTATATTAAACACTCTCCCGCTAAAGCGCAAGTCCTTCAATGACGCACGAATACCGGTACTTATGTTGCGCTGAGAAGCCTCGACACATTCAAGCGATGGGAAGGGAAAATTGCGAAAGAAAAGGAATGATAGACGGTTTGGCTCCACCAAACAACGTAGCATTATGCAAAAGCACTTTCGTGAGTCATGAACAACGGCAAACGCAGTTGCTATGTCAAAGATCGTTACATGAAAGCGCTACAGGCGCGCTCCCGAAACTTACGAAGAACGCCAAGCCCGAGTGGTCCTGGCACACGTGTAGAAACGCCGAAGAGCCGAGTGCCACCGGTGACTAATGCCCCTAGTGTGTTCAGCTGACGACATTCCTTTCCTGATGTCTGCAGAATCTCGATAGGTAGAGTACAGAATGCTTTTGCAGTTAAAGAAGTCTGTTTACACCAACCAGAACAATGAAAAAACACTTACCAAGTTCGTGTATTCTTCCGTGCAGTCCAAGGCAATTGCCTCAGTAGTCGCACCCATGTTTGTTGAACTGAGAACGAAGTAACGTTCACAGTCTCAAAATGCATCCTTGGACCGGCCGTGCGCTGCTTCGAATAAATCCCGGTTCGTCACTGCCGCGATCGGATGCGCACGCAACCTGAACGGCACAAACTTGTGCGCTAACCATCCAGGAAACACGAACCCACACAACGCACCCATGCAACGCACCGTTCACGACGCCATTTTGCAACCCTTTCCCGATATGCAATGCTGCAGCTATAAGGATACGCGTAGAGATGCAATACAATCATGACCGCTGCTTCTTCCCAAGCACAATACGGCCTTTCCGATCCGGCTTAACAACGACACGGCGATTGCGAGATAAGCTAAAACACAAGCTTGTGGACAAAGTATGCTCCTGGAACCAGTGTTACTACACTGAAGAAAGGAAAGAAGACGATCTTTAAGGGCTCCTTTTTTTCGTTAGACACATCATTATAGAGAACTAACAGACAATAATACCAAGGAAAATATAGGAGGTGTAATTTGTAACAATTACGATATAAATGTGAATAAAATAAAGTGGACGAAAAGATAATTTGCCGCCGGCAGGGACTGAAAAAAGCTATTCTTTATTGGTTGCAGGGCGCTAACGTATTGCTTGCTTCCAGTTCACACCATTGGGTCTTTCATTAGTCTAGCTGGGCCCGTGGCAGTGGAGCGGCTGTGTGCGTTTTTTTTTGTGCAGCAAGGCCGCGTTGGCAACAAGAACTGACGCATTGGACCAACCGATGTTTTGTACAATATAGAAAATGATGATGTGCTGCTGATGTTTTTTATTCATTATAGTTCATTTCAGTTCTCTGAGATATTTATCTGTGCCTTATCGAAGTATACACATATAATAATAGGAGAGACGTGCCAAGCGGATAAATCATTTCATTTCGTTTTCTCCAAACTTTCTTCTTGGCTTATGGCTGTTTTCTGAAATTGCTAATGAATGTGTTTTCCGTTGGGACCGCACAAAGTGTCTTGGGAGCAATTGAGAAAATTTCGCATTGTGCCTGCAAGAAGCTTTTGGTATAGTAATAAAATCGGTGCGGTTGAGCTCACGCCATGGATACACACGCCGTTAATAAAGACCGCAAAGGGGGTCCTAGGTTCATAGCAGGTAAACCGAAATACTAATTATGATTTCTTTTTTGACACAGGAGGAAATCAAAGTGCCAAAGGAGCATTAGTTTTGTCACGAAACAAGCTAATGTGAAGAGCGGTTCCCAGGCTGTGAATGTGGGTATAAGAGCAATCAACAACAAAGCTACCTACAATCTTTTTTATGTTGCTGCGGTAGCATCCATCGGCTTATGTGGTAGTTATAAATTCTACAAGGGACCGAAATCTGTGTAGGCAGCAAATACGATGTTGCAGGAAAAAGAGGTATAGCTCTCTGTTTGTAGAGTCGGTGATTCCTCGCCCAGCAAGTATTGTCATTATGCATACAGACGTTTTCCTGCGGTATATAGTCCCGATAGAACTCCCTGTCGGCTCAAATGAGGAAGATACCTTGAGGTGTAACCTGTGACTGGGCAGCCGTGCACGTGTTTATCAAGCGCAGTGACCATGCGGGCACAGGCAACTTATCCTGCGCTTCGCTCATGTGTAAATTGCTAACTTCCACTCCATCGCTTAGGTATCCTTGGAATCTTGGTCAAGGGTTACCAGAAAATCTGTGGGTTACAGTATGAAGGTTACATGCTGGCAGCAGTGAGAAGCAACCAATAAACAGGTCCATTAAAGTTCTATTTCGACAGTGTAACACTTACCCTGAGCCAAAATAATCAAAACATCAAAAGTTCGAGCGATGTAACCACTATTTTATAAGTTACTCGAGTTATAGGTATACTTATAAGTTACTGGGTTTAGAGTGTATCACTCATGATATGCACAACATCGCATCGTAGTGCGCACTTCGTCGCCATAAAACTGATATCCCGGCTGACGTGGTTGCCGGCGCCACGTGGGACGATGAGCCACCCTACGAACGCAAGTGCACTAGGCGTGCCTGGTATGCCCACGATATGTGCACAACTCAATTTACGACTGGTAAAGATTGGCTCAAAGCATAATATCCTGCTTAGATTAGTACTCGGCGACTGCTTTACATGGAATCGATTCCCAGTATGCATGAGATGTGCCGAATTTTTTAGCTTGTGGTCCTCGGGCAAAATGACTGTTTCCTTTTTCTTTTCTCATTTTCTTGTTGTTTGGTGTTCAATTAAAATGGTTGACTTCGCATTATAATATTTATTGAGAACAATAATTTTATTCTAATTGACTTCAGAATCTCTAGCAGCAATTGAGATTTTTAAGCTCATCTGTTCCACCCGAGGATTACCCAAGGATCGGCCTGATAATAATCCTCATCATCAACAACAAGTGAAGCCAAGCCATTTCTCGTTATCAGCTGCCGGTGCCACAGTGGTTATGGTGCTCGACTGCTAACCCAAAGTCGTGGCTTTGATCCCGGCCGTGGCGGTTGTATTTTGATGAAGGCGAATTCCTAAAGGCCGGAGTAATTATACTTAGGTGCGAGTTAAAGAACTTCACTTGGTCGAAATCTCTGAAGCCCTTCATTACGGCGTGCCGGGTAGTCATGTCGTAGTTTTGCCTTGTAAAAATGCCTGAAATTATTAATATTACTCGCACTCGACCAGTGCTCTGTTATTATATATCATTCTGTCTTCGTGAGATCATTCGTTGGCAAGTTTGTGCTTATTTTCGTCCTTGTCTCAGTAGCTGCGCCATGGTGCAACATGCATCGCCAACTCGCACAACTTCTCACGTTGATAAACAAACGCCTCTAAAATGGATTAAAGAAAGATGTTATCGAACTGATCGAACAAGATGAGAATAACTGTGTTAGTTCCCTAGTTATTTGTAACATTTGCTTTCGGAATCCCTAGAAAATTCCGGCATTCTTGGCAGACTTCTAGATTGAAACAGTAAAACTGAAAGTTACTAAGACACGAACGTTCGTTTTACGTGAATAAACAATAACAGAATAATAATAATAATTGTTAAGGTTATACGTCGCAGAACCATGCTATGATTATGAAAGATGCTGTGGTAGAGGGCTCCGGAAATTTTGACTACCTCGAGTTCTTTAATGCCGACCTAAATCTAAGCACACGGGCCTCTAGTAACTTGCCTCTACCGAAATACGACCGCCTCGGGCTGCGGGCCAAATACATAGTAAGAGAAGCTAAGTCAGGTCCCTTACTCAGGAATAAATGCGAAGTATCCCAGGTAGTATAAGGTACTTTATTCTTGTCTACGCACTATGTAAAAAGACAGAGCGTAAACTCAAAACTTATTGAGATGTCATTGCAACATACAATTACAAAGGCGCACTGATATTTCATGATTCATTTCGAACATTAAAAGTTCGCACCACAGTGGTCGGCCAACAAGTGTTCCTCCGGCCATCTCGAGATCTCAAAGTCCGCATTGTGCCCACTTCGTGCTCTTGGTGCCATGAAATTCGATGGGTGTCATTCAAGTGGCTGCAATATTCCTCGTTGTCCCAAAAGTGCTAAAGCTGGAAATGAAAAAGCGTTTGCCAATAGTGCATGCAGTCGCATCGGTACTAACAAGTCCGTTCTGTACACACATTTCTAGCGTTCTTTAATTTATTTGTTTCTAATCTGAGGTATTTCAATATACAAACACCTTAGTGGTTTTCCCGAGGAACCCTGCTAACATATACCACAAAAATATACTGTACGTACCAGCACATTATGCTACGCGCCGGCTCTGCAAAAAAACTCGGGAAGCAGCACGCTGCTGCAACATCCAACCGCTACGGCAGCGTAGAAGCCTAGAAATAACCCCGAATAAAAAGCAATTCACTGGATGCATCGCAGGTGCAGTCATCACGGCCAGACATCTTGTGCTGAATACTGCGAACTGTCTGGCGCAGTATATGTCTAGAAAAACTGCCAATTCACAGCCAGTCGTCGACTTCGATATAACGCCGACACACAGCGCTCTCCTTTCTGCGTGCTGAGGGGAAGCGACATACTCGGGGCGTGTGTACGGTTTCTTTTTGGTTCTCTTTTATTTAGTGCCGCGTCAGTGCATACGTCATGGCGAGAATTTTGAATTCTTAAATATCGGTACACCACGTGGTGCCATTCATGCGAACTAAACTACGCGTGTCTAGAAAAGCTGCATATTCCAGGATCGGAGGCTCTGTATTTCTGCACCTCACCTTGTTTTGCAATGGATCCGTTATCGGTCCACCTTTGACCAAGCTACAATGTCATGCGATGACGTCATATTGAAGTCATTATGACATCACAAATTTAGGTGTCTATGGCGTCATGATGACATAACATGGTGACGCCATCATCACTGCTTGATACCGATGATGAGGCCGTCATAACACGATGATGTCACCCGACATCACGCCGACGCCGCGGGACGCTGATGATTCATTGTTGCGTTTGATGATGCATCTAAGCTTTTCGCCTTTAAAAAACTGTCTGCAAACAACAGAAACGCGGGCGTCCGCTAAAGAAACAGAAATTTACGCCGAGAAGGTAGAAGAATGTAGGCACAAAAAATCCCTGGTAAAGCTTTTTGCGTGATTTCTTTTGAAAAAGAGATATGAACAACACAGTTTCCCGCAGATACGTCTTGCGCATTTTGCAATTGCACTTAAAGGATCTCAGGACCGATTAACCATGTTTAACCATAGTGATTTATGTAAAGGTTACCCATAAGCTTGAAGAAATATGCAGACGTGACCTGCACAGCAACTTGAGCATTGACGGAGGCTTTTGAGGTTGAGCTTTTTCAGCAGTGCCAAGCTATCTTTGGCTCCATGGACAGTGGTTCATTGCTTGGGTCGGTCGTTATAGATATATACGGACAGATTCTCGCTCACGCATAGTAGAATCGCGGCCAGTCCATAGAGTAATATAAAAAAAGGTTAAGAGAGGACACTCCCGTAGGCCCCTGCGGCTGATTTGGGTTCGCAGCGCACCAAACGGATGTGGGGAATCCTAACAGCCGCCTCAGAGATCAGAAATCGCAAAAAAAAATTAAAAATGCGAATCTCAGAGGCCATTATTTAGCTATAGGTAAAATTACACGGCCCCCGAGACCACTTTTGTTCGTGTGATTGTCTCGGGGGTTATATATATATATATATATATTTTTTTTTCTTTTAACGCGTTACTTGCATGCATAAGTAGCTTCGTGTAAGCCACACCGCCAGAGCGGCGAGCACACAATGCCATTGTTTATGCAGACATGACAATCGTTGGGAGAGACGAAACATTTATTTCAAGTCACATTCTCACTAAGCACATACAAAAGATGGGTGCACTGCACAATGCAAGACAGCTGCCACATGTTGAGAAATTGCACAGTAGGAATAAATAGGCGATATTTAGAAAATTCTTACAATACAATAAATGTGCAGAAGACAGCATTAGCATCACAGAGGAAAAGGGGACTTCAGAGAGAAAAGGGGCCACTCGATTTAAGCGAATGAAGAATATGTATGACCATCCAAACACTAACTAGCTGAACGGCAAAATAGTGCGAAAGATACGGACATACTTTGATAGTTAGCTAATGACAACCACAACTTCAAAATTACATCTTGGAAAGGTGCAAAGGGCTACCTGTCGTCTCGCGGAATCCTGAACCACTTAGTCGTTGCACCACGCAGCGCAGCAGTAGCTGCCGTAGTACTTGACTCCGGACGGCATGACCTGGAAAAAGAGAAAAAAGTTTACCGTATTTTCTCTGGCCTTCGCGCAAATTGTCTCCGACGCACTTCTCAGCGCCCTTTCGCGAAAAACAGTCTCAAGCAGTTGCCGCAGTGAACACAAAGCAACCTTCGGTGCATGAACTACTGAGGCAGTATTTAACGAGAATATTACGTCGTAGCCACGGCCAACGAACACAGTTCTCATTTCTCAAGTTCTCTCTTATTCGGCTCTTAACATAGGCGTCAAGCAAACTGTGAATACCACAAATAACGATTCTAAGCACAACTGCACTCTTTCACACGTTTGCACACCCATGCAGTGAATTAGAACTGCGTGTAACGGCATTGAATGCACAAAGAAAACCTTACGACGCAAGCGGCGACTCATTTTTGGCGCCAAGAAACGATTTCTTCGCTAACGTGCTGCACAGCATTTCAAGTTGCTATTTCTTAATGCAAAGCAGTTCACGAGCATCATACGCGAAGCGTGAAGCAGAAAGAAGCTTTCGGCGCTAAAACACAAAGTGCGTCAAATGTCAACTTAAAGCTGTAGCGACAAATACATTGCAAAGTAATGAAGGGAAAAAAGAACCTAATGAAGGCGTTCTTACCAAGCAGCCGCCAAACAGAGTGAGTTCCCGGCAGACGATCCCAGCGAATTTCACATGCGTCGCCGCTCATGCCGCGTCGTCTTGCCATGCCGGCAATCCCTGACCATATATGGTCATGACAGCTACCAATCGATGATTTCGAACTGTCCAATCGCAGATGATAAAGACGGATTTAGAGCCGCACTACGAGCCAGCGGAAGCCACTGCCGCAGCCACATAGTCTGACAAAGACAAGTAGATGTATCGTGAACCAGAAAAGGTACTGCAGTGGATAACTAGTACGCGCGTTCTCTTGGAAACAGGGAGTGACGTGCTGCCGTCTAACGGCTGGCGTGAAGCTGCGTAGCTCCGCCGCTTATAGGCTCGTGTGTCCACTCTTGTCATTTTCTGTTACTCTATGGCCAGTCGATGTAAAACACACGGTGCGGTCTGCTGCGTCGCGGCGCAGGCAATGGGCGAGAGCGGGGAAGCGGATTTGACAGTTGCTGCCGCACTTCGCTAGGAGGGCGCCAGTAGTAGGGGAGGGCACGGAGGGCACCACGCGACGCGCGGGCAGGAAGAAGCGTGCCTTCAGCGGGTTGGTCGATGGATATTTACGGACAGCTTCTCGCTCACGCATAGTTAGAATCACGGCCGCTCGATGAAAAACACACGGTGCGGCCTGTCGCGGCGCAGGCAATGGGCGAAAGCGGGGAAGCGGAGTTGACAGTTGTCGCCGCACTTCGCTAGGAGGGCGCCAGTAGTAGGGGAGGGCACCACGCGACGCGCGGGCGGGAAGGAGCGCGCGTTCAGCGGGTAGGTCGAGGTAGTAGTTCTTTTTCTCCACATGAATCGCTCGCACTGAGTGTCACTCAAGACAGTTTGCACATGTGTGATATTTTATACGTTAGGCGAAACTCCGCGTAACTGTTATGTGCCGCCGTGTTCCACGAATGCGTCGAAGGACCCGCAAATACGCTACCACGAGTTCCCCAGTAACACAGAACGCAGGGCAGCATGGCTGCGAAACTTTCCCGTGAAGGACCCGGCGGGAAGGGAACAGTATGGCAGCCAAACGACAGGTCCCTGGTGTGCGCCTTGCATTTAACAGAGCAGGACTACAAGAAGACCGAGAAGTTGTGGACACTTTTGCCAACGGCTGTGCCGACAGTGTTCCCCGGTTATCCAAGCTACATGAGCAAGAGGAGCACGCCTGCCCCGCGGAAGAAACTGCTACGCTTGGAAATAGAAGACAATAATGCGCAGTCACGTGCAGAGTGCTCGGGCAATGCTGCTTCAAAATAGCCGTTTTGTCATCAGCCGAAACGGCTCCTCAAGTGACAGCACTGAAGCCACGACGCCCAACAACTTTGAACTAGGGAATGAAACGTGTGTGGAAATGGCATCATTTTCAGATGCATCATGTCAAACTACATTCAAGCTTGCAGAATAACGGAAAGGTGGGCGAGTTGGTTAGGGTTCATAGTGTAATGTATGGGGCAGCGCTAGAACGAATACAAGAACGAGAAAAGACAGGACATGCGCATTCAACCTTGTTAAACTGACAGAAGAAGCTAAAAAAACGCGCTGCTTCCAAGCGAAGATCTCTCGAATGAAAGGAGCACTGTAGGCCCTTCAAGAAAAAGTGGACGAGGCTGAGTAGCGCGCGCAGTTTTATGAAAATAACACGGACGTTGCCTGTTTTATGAAGGTGCTCAATGGTGCTGCGCAAGGTGACAAGACTGCCGAGTTCGTTAGAAACCAAGTTGGCAGTTTCTCGACGAAGAAGCCCCACTACAGTGACGCCATTGTAAGGGAATGTGTAATTTGAAATGCATGCTTCAACAAAAGTTATGAGCATGCAAGGCCCAGAAATATCTTTCAGCTCACTTGTCGCTCAATGCTCCAGAAATATGTAGGCCATTTAACAGGTGGAATCGGCGTCACTTCGTTGATAAAGGAGCGGCTGTGCATCAAATTCAAGGGTCTGACTGTAGAGCGAGAAGCGTTCTGCTCCCTGATCGTTGCCGAGATGGCCATACAGCAGAGGGTAATAGACGACTGACAAGTCGACAAACTTTTTGGTTTCGTTGACCGTGGTCAAGAAGAGCACTCAACAGCGGTACCCAAAGTGGCAAACCGATTACTATGTTTTGTAATAAGAGGCTTGTCAACATCATATATTATTCCTGTCGGATATTTTTTCACGAGGTGTCTGAAAGGTGACCAGCTGTTTTCTATGACTATGGAAGCGCTGAATGTGGACTTGCGGGGCGGACGACCACGCCATGGAAGTCTGCAAAGTTTTCATCAGAAAGCTCTTACGAACGCTTCTTGCCAACTGGGTAGGAAATGTTAATACGTCTCTGTTGAGCGTCTCGTACGCTTGGCGCAAACTCCTCTGGCCAGGAAGGTGCTGCGCCTGTGATTCCAATAACAAAGTGATCCTTTTTACAGCGAAAGCTGTTATGAGATCACAACAAGGGCCCTTTTTGGCGCCGTAGTTGTCCGCCGCTGCCGCCGCTGGTGTCCGTAACCACTATCGCTCGAAATTAAAAAAAAGCCGCACCTCCCCGAAGGGGGTCGTGAGGAAATGCGAATGCATTTGGGTGCACCCGATGAGTGTGCGATTAATTAGTGAAGAGAGACGAGAGTGTGCACGTAGAGGCGTAATGCTCGAGTTGCTTTGTGTTACACTTCGTCCCAGTGGTATCGTTGCCGCGAGAGATTCGACTTCACCGACTTCCATCGCTATCAAGACACCAAAGCGCGCGCTCCCTGCATGATATATATAGCTCCGAGCGCAGATAAGAGGAGCGCCCGAGCTCTCTCTCCGCCGAGCGAGCTCCACGATGCGAGCTTTCTCACCGGGTACACTCCTCCTCTTCCTTACCCTCCGCTGATCCGCGATGTGAGCGCCATCACACACCCGCGCGCCCCTCCTTTTCCTCACCCTCCGCCGCTCACCACCTGCTCCGGTTGCTAGGCGCGGCGCAGCTGTTGCTAGGGGCGAGGAGGAGCGCGCGCGGAGAGATAACACCTGTGCGCACGCCGGCCAGGGACGCAGGACAACCCCCGACTAAGAAATGCATTCGCATTTAAAACGAAATACGAAAAAAATTTCCAGGGTGGAACGAGGTTCGAACCTGGGCCCTCTGCGTGCGAGTGTTCTACCTCGGAGCCATGCCGGTGCTTGAAACTGCTTTGCAAAAAGACCGTATGCAGGCTTCATGTCGCGAAGGAACCATATTAACACATGTATTGCAGCGTGGTAGAAGAGTAAAATAAGAACTAAGCGTCACACAACGCGAATTTTGTAACCAGGCGTCACACAATGCGAGTTGCGCAACGAGTGGGTTGTTGAGTACTTCCAACCCATGACAAAGGGCTCCGTCATAATTCTTCATCGTCATCAGCCGCAGCATGAACAAAGTGCACAGAATGCCTTAATGGTGTTTAGCGGGTACCACAATTATCTGCAGAATGTAGAAAAATGAAATAGTGGCTGCTTCCCTACTTCAAAAAGTTATGAGCATTTATAGCGTTGTGGGTTCCTCGCAAGTGCACTTCTATAGGCTGCCAAGGAAGCCCATAAGGCTCCCATGATGGATTTCCTCAGGGTCTCAATAAAGTTATTTCCCTGTCTCTCTCTTCCTCACGTTGACCTGTGTTATATAGCGTGGTGGGAGAGTAAAATAACGACCGGGCGTCACACGATGTGAATTGTGGGTCGTTTAAAGCTTCAAATCCATTACAAATAGCTCAACCATTATTCTTCATCGTCATCAACCGTCGCATCAACAAACTGCTCGTAATGTCTTACATGTGGTAGCTCGTCTCTCCGCAGAATGACGAATAATGTCGTGGTGGGTGCTTCCCAACTTCACAAAAATTATGATTTGTGGCGTAGTGGGTACGTTGCTAGTTTAAGTGTATTAGTAGCCATAAGAGAGTTTATAACAGGGTCTAGAAATGCCGCTGTTCTAGCTTTCGCTGTGACTGTGCTGCGTTTTCCGCGCAGGCCTGGCGTTTTTTTCTCGCACGTGCAGTAAAGGAATTACGAATCCCCTGATGTTCACAATGCGTTTGTTTCTAAGGTGTGAGCAACAGTCATTCCGGCAATACAACCGCAGCTGTCAATGAGCGACTCTCATGTTGATAAAATAACTGTAGCACAAACATACATTATCGAGGGTGAACAGCGCAACGCCATCAAAAGAGAGAAAACATGACGCGAAAAATCGCAACTCGCACGAGCAACCACTTCAGATAAAACTAACACTTGCTATATTTAGGGTGAAGCATCGCCGGCGCACATTCGATGGGACGATTTCCAATATAGTTAACGCTATACCAAGTTTATTGTAACCCTTTAAAAACTAACAAGTGCATAGCAGCTGCGCTGTCAAGCCGCGATCCGCCGCAATAATTCCGGCGCTCTCGCTTTCGGTCTCCCCAGAGGCGAGACCGAAAGGTCTCCCCACTGGGGGCGCCGCGACGGCAGCCAGGAGCACTAGGCGCGAGACGCAGTATCCGCTCCACGCGACAGGCGGCACCGTGTGTTTTTCATCGAGCGGCCGTAGTAGAATACACTATGTCTCAAGTCTCCTCCCTTCTGATCTAGCTTGCTCAGTGTGGAGAGGATCATGTACAGCACATCGGCTACACCATTCCTGGATATTCTGCAGCACGAAAAAAGAAGGTATGGCTAACCGAAAACAAAAATTCACTATTAGGGAAATTAGGAGCGCTAGCCCCATCGAGAAAAGCGCGTCAAACGAAGCTTCACTCGTGCGTGCATGACGTACTAATTTATTTATTTGTATCTATCGCATGGCGCAATGCGTCCGCTCAACTGTTGGCATCCTCCTTGCATAGAATTGGACTTTTATCCACGTGCTTAGCAGCGCAGAACTTCAGTAGTACAGACAACAACGCCAATCCAGGTTGCAATGGTATGTGGCAACGAGAAATAACAAATCACCTCAATCAAAGATCAGATTCCCATATCAGAAATGGCTGATCGCCGACAATATTGCGATAGGAGGAGCCACAATTATTCGAAACGGCGCATACAAACACGCATGTGACAGGCGCATCTTCGAGTTCCGCATTTATGCCCACTCGCCGGCTCCGGATTTTTCGCGTGCGATGCCGCAGCCGATGTTGGTGCGTTATAACGAGCTATGCTTGAAAAAATTGGCCGTGTATCTGCGTGCTTCGCTGCAAATGTCGTCTAAAGACGATAGAAGAGGCGCTGCGTGAGATATGGATGCCATCTGGCAATACGTCGGGAAACATGAGTGCTGTGTTGCGGGCTGGTAGTCCCGGCGCAGCGGCAGGCGAAGACCGGCGGTGACCAACGCGACCGGTGGGGACGCCGGCCAGCCCAAACAGGCCGTTTGGCGCGATGCGCCGAAGGAGAAGAAACGTCCGCACTCAACGAGTATTCTCCACAAACTCCCTTACTTACACGTCGCCTGGGTAAAACAGGAATGCCAGAGCGGCGCCCCCTGTCATTCGTACAATGCAATACTGAACCGAAACCGAAACACAACATGAGCTTGTGCAGAGGGCACGGAGGAAGACAAGTTTCAGCGCAGTCGCATTTTCAGCGCACCTTAAGAAACTAGGATTGTAACATTGTAGGGCGAGTAGGGCCAGAAGGACCGTCACGACGAAAACCTGCCTCCTCAGTCGTATTCGCCTGGAACGTTGGTGTGGCTTCGCGTTCCCTCCTCAGCTCATGGCCTTTCCACAAAGCTACTGCCTAAGTACGAAGGCCCCTACCGCGTCCTACGTCAAGCATCCCCAATTAACTAAATGATTGAGCCTGTTCAATCATCTACGGACCGCCGTCGTCGCGGCCGCGGGACTGTTCACGTCGATCGACTGAAGCCGCATTATGACCCACCATGTTGTACATGTTCCTTAGGTCACCAGGATGGCTCCTTTTCCGCGGGGGAGTGATTTGTAACATGGTAGGGCGTAGACAAGAACGCCTGCGAAAGAAGAAGACGAAGACGGTTGTTGTTGGCGCTCGTGCTTGCTCGGCTTGGACCGCTGATCGCTTCAGCGTTACTGTCACAACGTTAAACGCATACCATCAAGGTCTTTAAAATTGCGTATCTATGTATTTTCTATTAAACGAACACACCACCTAATACTTGCCTAATGATGTTACGCCTCAGATATGCGTAATATTTACTTTTTGATCGACAACGTTCACTAGTATGAACAGCCATACCAGTTCAAGATGGGTGGGCGGTAAGCAAGTGGTTCAACTTTGGCCGGGTGGCTGAATCGAGGGACGTGCCGACAAACCCCTTTCGCTTACATCGCTAGAAGTCAGAATTTCTGCTCCTTCCTCCTCTGAAGCATTCAAAAGCAGGTTTACGACCGCCTGACGTTGAACATACGGTTTCATCAAGTTGCTGTGATAAATTTTGTTAGACCGCTTTCCTAATTTCCCTTCGTAGTTGGTATCGGAAAGCTTCGATATTACCTTAGCGGGCCCCTCCCAATGAACCTCCAGCTTGTTCTTCTTGGAAGGCCGCAGCAACATTGCCTGACTTCCCACTTCGAAGGTACGTTTTTTTTGCTGATTTGTCGTAGTATTCTTTCGACAATACTTGCGCTGCCTTCATGTGGCTCTCCACAAGATCTTTTGTTTTTCCGAGCCTCTGAAGGAGGTCGAGAACATAAGCAACTACATTCGGGTCCTCATCATATCCCTCCCAGGATTCGCGTAGCATTCGCAAAGGTGTTCTTAAGCTCCGGCCATATACAAGCTCGGCGGGACTAAAGCCAGTGCTCTCATGAGGAGCAGACCTCAAAGCAAACATAGCGGGAGGAATACATGCTTCCCAGTCGCATTTGTGCTCATCACAAAGAGCTCTCAGTATACGTTTCAGAACTGAATGCATACGCTCTACCGGATTAGATTGTGGGTGATGGATTGAACTGTGCACCACCTTGATTCCACATTTATCCAAAAAGGCAGAGGTAAGGCAACTGGTGAAGACGCTGCCATTGTCGCATTGAATTTCAGAAGGAAATCCGACACGCGCGAATATCGAGAGCAGAGCATCCACGACGTGAGGAGAATTGAGCTCCCTAAGAGGTACCGCTTCTGGAAATTTCGTTGCCACACAGAGGACAGTCAGGATGTATCGACAACTTTGCCTTGACTGCGGCAATGGCCCAACAATGTCGATAACTAGGCGCCGAAAAGGTTCTGTTATAACTGGCACAAGCTTCATGGGTGCCTTCCACTTGTCCGTGGATTTCCCCACCCTCTGACAAGTGTCGCAAGAGCGCACAAAATCTTCGGTATCTTTCCAGCATTTGGGCCAGTAAAACTAAAGGGAAATCCTAGCCTTGGTCTTCTTCAAGCCGAGATGCCCTGCCCACGCGTTTTCGTGCGCAAGTTCCAATAGCTGGCGACGATACTTTTGCGGTATCAAGAGTTGCTCATACCTGCGACCTTGTACATCTGTGTAGCTACGATACAATAGCCCAGATTTCTCATAAAAAGAAACATTCTTTTTCTTTACTCCCAATTTTACGCTTTCCATTAGCGCTTTTATCGAGATGTCTTCACGCTGCTCTCGAATGAGCGTCGCTCGATCAACCCTCGACAGCTCACACCAACTTTCAGCTACAGGCTTGAGCGTATTGCCCGCCTCGCCCAACGGCGCCACTTCGGTTTCTCCGCCGACGGAGACGACGCTACCCGCTTCAGCTGCAGGCGGCTCGAGTAACCCATCCCGAGAGTTTTCTGTCCGAGGCTCGCTCGACTCGCTGCCAAGGTCACGCAGCTCGGCCACTTTTGCCGGTGGTGGCGTACTACATGGAACGAGATCAAGTTCCTGTGAAAGCTTCCGCGCTTGCGATCGCGTGAGGGCCATGTACGCAACGCTGGGAAAGAACGATTTACCCTGCTCTTTGAGAAGCTGCTCCGAGTTGTTCGAAAAAAGATAAGGAAAACAATCTGGGAGAGCAGCAGACACAGCCGCGTCGATGTAAATCTTGCCGAAAGAGCCTTCAATGATCACCGTAGCGATCGGTAAGCAAGTGCTCTGCTCCTCGGCGACTTGCCTGATCCATGCGCATTCTCCTGTCAAGTCGTTCGGAGACACAAACGAAGGATGGACAACGTCCATAGTTGCCGCTGAGTCTCGAAGTGCTCGACACGTTTTCCCATTGAAGCTAATCTCCTGAATATACGGTTCTAACAACCGCATGTTCTTTTCTGATTCACGGATCGTTGCGAAAGCAACCTTTTGTTTACAATTTACCGCGATGTGCCCTTCTTTTTTGCAATTGTAACAGATTAGCGGCTTCCGTGACTCAAACGCCCGTGTAGTATCAGTGCGCTCTTTGGGAAGCTCACTGGACTTCTGCGCTTCCGTTTCCCCTTCCCTCACAGTCTCCTTCGTAAAAGATGGGTCTTTTCTGAAATTACGGTGCGGAGCAGGTTTCTGGTCATCAGGTTTTTTTTGAAAAGCCCTCTTTTCTCTCAGCTTTTTCAACAAGGACGGCCCTACTGTGCAAGTTTCTACGAGTGTAGTACTCTTCAGCTAACTCTGCTGCCTTGTTTAGCTGTACTTCTCCAAGCTTATCCTGCAGCCAAAGCTTGACATCATCTTCGATACAGCGGTAGAATTGCTCCAATGCTATGCACTCTACCACTTTATCGCGATCGTCATAGACATCTTCGCCCTTGAGCCATTCAATTAAATCGGCTTTAAGACGAAACGCGAAGTCAACGTGTGACTCATTCCCCCTTTTTGCATACCGGAACCTTTGCCGGAAAGCCTCGGGTGACAATTTATATCTTCTCAACAGGGCCTCCTTAACCTCGTCATAGCTCTCAAACGCCTCCCTCGACAAGCACGTTATCACGTCGGATACTTCCCCGGGGAGAAGAGCTAACAGGTTCTGTGCCCAAAGAGACCGCTCGATGCCATTCCTATCGCAGACGTGTTCGAACTTCACGAGATACTTCGCCATGTCCTCGCCCACTACGAACGGGGGCAGTTGGTCCCGAATTCTATGTCCACTAGCCTGAACCGTCGCAGAAGCTACGCTAGGCGCTTGCGAACACTGACGGAGTGCCAATTCTATTCTTTTCATCTCGAGGCGCTCTTCGCGTTCCTCGCGCTCTCGGCGTTTTTGCCGTTCGGCTTCCTCGCGCTCACGGAGTTCTCGTCTCTCGGCCTCCTCGCGCTCGCGGTGTTCTTGCCTTTCCGCCTCTTCACGCTCACGAAGTTCTCGTTCTCGTCTTTCGGCCTCCTCGCGGCGTTCTTTGATGTCCGCCCAGGCCTCATCGACTTCCTCAGCCGTTACTCCCTCCTTCTGCATGATCTCAAGGATCGCTTGCTTTCGCTTCGCACGGCCCATAGTAAGGCCGAGTTCTTCACAAATTTCGATGAGTTCCTTCACTTTAACCCTTTCAGCCCTGGATTTTTTATTTTGGCCGGATATATCTTTTGTGCGTGTTTTCCTAATAGTTAGGACGTCAGAAGACCAAAAACGAAAAATTGAGCCAGTGGTGCAAGTATTTATGGATTCATTAGCATGGAATAAAATTAGGTCATTAGGGCTCAGTGGCCGTGAAATTAGGAAAATGGCTTCTTTATTTCTGCTACTCACCTACTCACTAGAGTATACAAAATGTGAACCACGTCTCACTTTTCAGTGTAATACTCCTTGAAACAGCTTCTGTACGACGTCCCGAAAACGGCGCTTAGCCGCCTCACCTGACCCGCCTCGGCGTCACCCATGACTTCGGTCAAGCTTTTTCCTCTTTGTGGCTCCCAGCTCAGCGAATATGTCGCAACTTCGGTGTCAATCACAGCGGGGATCATTGAACAAGTATTTCCCCAAGGATGAGCAGTTTTGCTTTCATTTTCGAATTGCTAGGGGAACTTTTGTGCGGTGTCGTCAATTGACGACGCCAGGGCCGAAAGGGTTAAGGTTCTCCATCGTTCACACTAGCCTCTTGCTATTTGCCCTCGTTAGAATCTACTTGCCGTATCCCCTATAAGTCTGCTAGAAAGACACGCAAGCAATTCTCAACCTGCCGTGTTTACGCCCTCCGCATTAACTTTGGTTTCAAAGCGCTCCGACTTGGCTCGAAACAATCAAAGCTCACTCCAATGCTTCCCGCAACCTTCTGTAAACTACGATAACCTGTGCTAGAGAAGTCTGGTGAACTGAAGGGAAAACATCAGGCACTCACCGCATCGAGGTAGCTGACGCCGGCCGATCCCGCAGCTGCCATCCACTGTTGGGTAACAGGTGTCTCAGCTTGCGACTGCTTCTGCGCAGAGCTGATAGACGGAGCGGTCAAGGCGACGGTGAGTTAAGGCAAATTTATATACATATATACAGAGGCGTTACATATTCGGCGCTGGGGCCGAGAGCTTATGGGGCTCGCACAGCGGTGCGACGACGACCCGGGATTTCTTCGTTCGCTGTCTCGCTGTCTCCGCGCAGCTTGGTTCTTTTATAGGCCTGGCCGACCCCTTGCATCAGCCAGTAGTGCGAAGCCTCCAATCAGGAACCCCCGTTGGTCGCTGGCTCGAACCGGATCCGCGGGGAGGACGGCTTGCCGCACGTTGCGGGAGAGATTTCCGTCGGTTGCGTCAGGCGCAGCGCCGGAGTTGCCGGGGACTGCGTAAGGCTCCGGCCTCGTTGCATCAGCTGGTGTTGACGCTGGTTGAGTCAGCCTCATCGCCGGAGTTGCCGGGGATTGCGTAAGACTCCCGCTTCGTTGCATCAGCGGGTGTCGACGCTGGTTGCGTCAGACGTTTTACCAGCTTGAATTCCTTGTCGAAGCAAGGAAGTTTGGGTTGGGAGCCCTGGCATAACACGCCTCGTTCCCCTCCAGCCCCTCGTGCCCAGGAACCCATGTCACCCAGGTGCACGTCATCGTGGTGCTTCGGAGCTTCATTATCTTGGGTGCTTGGGCAGACACAGAACAAAAAAGAAAGAAAACGATCAGCATGAAACAGGGGCTGTTGCACAACTAAAGGAATAACCTTGGCACTAGAAAAAAAAACATGGCTGATCCCTCTGTCAAAGGAATCGGTATAACACGAAAGTGAAACGTGTCTTCACAGACGTAGGTGAGCGTTTGTTGTGCATTCTTTCGTCCCAAGCGCGAAGGAATGAATGCTAGAGCGACAAATTGTAATGTCACGCGAAGAACGGCAAGCAGCTCGAAAGTTGGAACGCACTGTTCAAGCAGAAAGTGCGCACGGAACGAACATACACAAGATGAGCGCGAACTAATTGTCACAATTGTAACTTATTTCTGTGTGAGCAGCGCGCTCCTTTCGCAAAAGCGGTCGCTGCAGTGAGCGAAGTGACCTTCGTGCTCTCAACGCAAACTTGCGGTGAGAGCACAAGACGTACACACCAACGCCATCACGAGATAAGCCGCCAGCACACGAGCGACCACGCCCTGTAGAGGCGCGTGCTCGTCCACGTGGGGTAACGACCTTTAAGGCGCGCTCTTCGAGTCCTTCGCGCCATCTCGCTAGTGATAAAGAAAACGCACTGATGTACCACCGATCTCTCAGTACCGCCACCGGCAAGTGGTATATATATATTGCCGCGCCCGCTATAATGCAGACAACGAAGAAGATGATGTGCGCTCGGACAGTCTCGTGGAAAGGGACTCTGACCGTTAGAAAAAGACGTGTTTTGAGTCTATGTTCTTGTCTATGCTGCTGCATAAAACGGGCTGCTTGCTCTTCTGCTAAACGTCTTGATTGTTCGTTTACGGTGCACCGCGACACTGGTGGAGGTGCTGGACCGCAAACCTGCCTGATGCTCCACACTCCATCTGGGAGCCTTTCATCGAGTCCTGACGCGCCGTCACCTGTTACAACTCCCGTGCACCACTTCAGGCGGCGGTTGCTAGGCATTTGTCCTGAGCTGACCGCCTTCGAGGAATTGACTACCAGGCATTTCGTACCTCTGCCAATGGCCAACACCAGCCCGCCGCAGGTTGAACATGGCACCTCTTCTCCCAATCCGCCACAGGTAACTCTTCTTCAGCCACTTGTATCTGATCGCTTCAGTGGTGCCCCACATGAAGATGTTGAAGATTGGCTTGACCACTATGAACGCGTTGCCGACATAAATCTGTGGAATGCTCAACAAAAGCCTGCCCGCGCATATTTCACTCTCGATGACAGCGCTCACACGTGGCTTGAG
The DNA here is from genome assembly GCF_013339695.2 of Rhipicephalus sanguineus. NCBI lineage: Eukaryota > Metazoa > Arthropoda > Arachnida > Ixodida > Ixodidae > Rhipicephalus > Rhipicephalus sanguineus. Next base: position 105,822,838 of record NC_051184.2, read on the forward strand.
AATCGAGAAGGCCGTATCTTGACATGGAATGATTTTCGACAGCAGCTCATTGACACCTTTAATAGCGTCGATCGTCGAGAGCGTGCTCAACAGTTACTAGATTTAAGAATTCAGAAACCTAACGAAACTGTGGCAATGTTTGCCGAGGACATGACACGCCTGTGTCGTAGGGCTGATCCGAACATGTCCGAGGATGAGAAGTTACGCTACCTTATGCGCGGCGTGAAAGCACAATTGTTCGCCGGACTTGTGCGCAATGCCCCAAGTACTGTGGCTGATTTTATAGGGGAAGCCACTGCCATTGAGCGAGCCATGCACCAAAGATCCAGGCAGTACGATCGCCTGTGCACTAGCACCCAAATCAACGCCGCCCCCATGACTCTGGACAATCAGAGCTCCCTGCGTGACCTGATCAGGGAGATTGTTCGAGAAGAACGTCAGAAGCTTTGGACTCCCACAACGTATACACCCGTGGCGGCCGTTGCCGAAGTCGTTCGTGACGAACATAGGTATGCTTTCTCCGCAGCTCATCCTGGTTACGACCAGTGTCAGATGACTTACGCCGATGCTGTCGGACGTCCACCACCCGTCACAGCTGTCGCGTCGTACTACCAGCCGCCTACAGCCGCATCTTCGTCACACCCTCAGCAAGAGGCCTTGAGACGTCCGCCCATGACTCCGATGCCATCATGCCGCCAGCCATCACGTGTCGCGCCTCGGTCACCACCACAAGAGGACACCATGGGACGCCCGCAATTTCGGAAAACGCACGCTTGGCGCACTGTCGATCGCCGCACCCTCTGCTTCAACTGCGGTGGTGCTGGCCATATAGCTCGCGATTGCTGGCACCGTGACGCAGCGTTTTGCCCTCCTCGGCCGTGGTGTGACGGTCGCCGCGCCAACGCCGACTACATGGCTCGCCGTGACGACTCTAATTTCCAAGGCCCTCCAATGACGCGGTCTTCCTATAACGAGTCGCTGCCCAATCACCAGCCCGACTTCGGCCACCGGTCACGATCTCCATCCCCTGCACAGTCGTCATCACCGAATCGACGTACCTTCGCTGACCTTCGTGGGAGGAGGTCGCCCAGCCCACCCCGGGGAAACTGAAGGCGGCGACCTCATGGGGTAAGGTCGCAGCCCGACAACAACAGGATAAAAAGCCCCCAGTACTGCCGCTACAGCACGACGTGACGCCGACAAACTTTAACAGCGACGAAATGGTGAGCGCCGACCTCGATGTGTTTGTTGATGGACAGCAAGTGACGGCCTTAGTCGATACAGGTGCCGACTTTTCCATAATAAGTCAAGACCTCGCCGCTCGTGTCAGGAAAGTGAAAACGCCGTGGACGGGACAGCATATAAGAACTGCGGGCGGTCAAATATTGCAGCCTACTGGAAGATGCACAGCAAGAATCAGCATAGGAGGTACTTCTTTCGTCGCGACTTTCATCGTTCTCCCAACGTGCTGCAAAGATTTAATTATAGGAATGGACTTTCTCAGGGAGCACGGCGCTGTAATCAACTTCCCGGACCGCCTGGTTTCGTTCTGCAAGAGTCCTGGTCTCACTGATTCTTTATTGCCGCAACACATCTCCTTTCGCCTCAATGACGACGACATAGCTGTCCCGCCTCGATCGTGTACCCTTGTTTCAGTGGTTTGTGACGTACCGTTTGACGGTGAAGGAGTGGCAGACCGAATAACCTCGCTGCTTTTCACTCACGGCATTTCAGTCGCACGAGGAATAGTCCATGTCAAAGACGGGCGCACGGACTTGCTGTTGACGAATTACAGCCCAGAGCGCCGGCACCTTCCAAAGGGCACAGCTTTGGCCTATTTCGATGAGGTAGCAGATGTTCGCGACTGCTTCTCAGCACTCGAAGAAACGACTGCACCAAATCTCCTAGACCTAGCACCTATCCTTGACGTCAGTCCTATTTTAACTCAGCAGGAGCGAGAACGCCTTCTAGCGCTGCTAGCCGAGTTCCACGACTGCTTTGCGTCAACCTCAAAAGTCGGCCGGACACCCCTGACCAAGCATCGAATCATCACAGAGGACACAGCGAGACCAATCCATCAAAATCCGTATCGTGTCGCTTCAAAAGAACGAAAAGCGATAGAACAACAGGTAGCCAAAATGCTTGAAGACGATGTGATTCCACCGTCAAAGAGTCCCTGGGCGTCACCTGTTGTTCTAGTCAAGAAGAAGGACAGCAGCCTGCGTTTCTGTGTGTACTATCGAAAGCTAAATCAGGTGACAAAGAAAGACGTATATCCGCTTCCCCGTATAGATGATTCGCTCGACAGGCTTCGAAACGCACGTTACTTCTCTTCGATGGACTTAAAAAATGGATATTGGCAAATTGAAGTAGACCCCAGAGATCGCGAAAAAACAGCATTTCTGACGCCAGACGGGCTGTCCGAATTTACGGTCTTACCATTCGGCTTATGGTCCGCGCCTGCAACTTTTCAGCGCCTCATGGATACCGTGCTGTCAGGGCTGAAGTGAAGACCTGCCTAGTCTACCATGACGACGTCATTGTGTTTTCCGCAAGGTTTGACGAACACCTTCAACGGCTGCAGGTGGTTCTGCAGGCCATATGGTCCGCCGGCCTGACGCTGAAGCCGGAGAAGTGCCACTTTTGCTTTGAAGAACTACAGTTTCTTGGTCATGTTGTCAGTTACGCAGGAGTTCGTCCGTATCCTGAGAAAGTTGCCGCCGTCGCCCAGTTTCCTATACCAACAGATAAAAAGCCTGTCAGGCGTTTTCTGGGCCTCTGCGCATATTATCGGCGGTTTATACCAGATTTTGCGCGCATTGCGTCGCCGTTAACTCGCCTCACGAGGGATGACGTTGCCTTTGTTTGGGGAGACGAACAGGAAACTGCTTTCAATGACTTGCGGCAACGTCTACACACGCCTCCAGTGCTTGCCCACTTCGACGAGACATCCCCTACAAGGCTGCATACTGACACAAGCAATGTTGGCCTTGGAGCCGTGCTTATGCAGTGCCAGGAAGACACGGAAAGAGTGATCGCCTACGCAAGCAGAACTCTTTCACGCACAGAGGCAAACTACTCAACCACTGAAAAAGAATGCCTCGCCGTGGTATGGGCGGTTATGAAATTTCGCCCATATTTGTACGGCCGCTCTTTCAAGGTGATCAGTGACCACCATTCTCTGTGTTGGCTGACAAATCTTAAAGATCCTTCCGGGCGATTGGCACGCTGGAGCCTTAGACTACAAGAGTTCGATATGACGATTGTGCACAAGTCGGAGAAACGACACACAGACGCTGACTGCCTGTCTCGGTCACCGATAGAGTCAGCTGCTACTCTCGACGAAGACACAGCATTCCTCGGGATTCTCGACACGTCGGCTATTGCAGACCAACAACATGACGATCCTGAGCTGCTTGGTCTGATAAATTATTTAGAAGGACGAACTCAGAAAGCGCCCAAAGTCTTTGCAAGAGGCTTATCGTCATTTTGTTTACTAAACCAAGTCCTTTACAAAATGAACTTCACGTCAGACGGATCCACTTACCTGCTGGTTGTCCCTACCGCCCTTCGTTGTGAAGTATTGCAAGCGTGCCACAACGAGGTCACCTCTGGGCATTTAGGCTACACGCGCACACTAAGCAGAGTGCGGGAGAAGTACTACTGGCCAGGACTCGCCGCTGCCGTGAAACATTACGTTCGGACCTGCCTCGATTGCCAGCGGCGCAAGTCACCTCCGACGAAACCAGCCGGTTTGTTACAACCAGTCCAGGTCCCGCCAACGCCGTTTGGCCAGATCGGAATGGATCTTTTGGGTCCACTTCCTACTTCTAGTGCTGGTAACCGCTGGGTTATTGTGGCGACCGACTACCTTACTCGCTACGCTGAGACAAAAGCCATCCAGAGAGGCACAGCACAGGAGGTGGCCCGCTTTTTCATCGAGAATATTGTGTTGAGACACGGCGCACCATCGATCGTTATAACAGATCGCGGAACCGCATTCACAGCAGCGCTTATAGATCATGTGTTGATGCTCAGTGGTACGATTCATCGTAAGTCGACAGCCTACCATCCACAAACCAACGGACTGACCGAGCGGCTGAACAAAACCCTGGAATACATGCTTTCAATGTATGTGGACATCGAGCACAAAAATTGGGACGAGATTCTACCTTATATAACATTTGCTTACAACACGGCTAAGCAAGAAACGACACGGATGACCCAATTCCGTTTTGTTCATGGACGAGAAGTAAGGACAATGTTGGACGCGATGCTGCCACACGAATGCGACGACGTTGAAGCGAGTGCCGAAGTATTTACTCACCGCGCGGAGGAAGCCAGGCAGCTCGCACGTGTGCGAATATACCAACAGCAAGAGTACGACGCGGGTCGCTATAATCTGCATCATAGACCTATAACCTATGAAACCGGCGACAGGGTATGGGTGTGGACGCCTGTACGAAGACGGGGACTATCCGAAAAGCTGCTTAGAAGATAATTCGGGCCTTATCGAGTGCTGCAACGACTAAGTGACGTCACCTATGAGGTCGTCCCGAATATCCCCCACTGTACAGGGCGTCGCCAGCACCGACCTGAACTTGTGCACGTAGTGCGCATAAAGCCGTACGTAAGCGAGTGACACTGCGAGCGACTGTCACTTATACAAAGCGCCTTTATGTATAACTGACCCGACTATAGCATCGGGGCGATGCTCTTTTAGAGGGGGGCAAACGCCGCGCCCGCTCTAATGCAGACAACGAAGAAGATGATGTGCGCTCGGACAGTCTCGCGGAACGGGACTCTGACCGAAGAAGAAGACGTGTTTTGTGTCTATGTTCTTGTCTATGGTGCTGCATAAAACTGGCTGCTTGCTCTTCTGCAAAACATCTTGGTTGTCCGTTTCCGGTGCACCGCGACAATAATATATATATATATATATATATATATATATATATATATATATATATATATATATATATATATATATATATATATATATATATATATATATCGAGAGAAATAAGCAGAGACAAATGATATATATATATATATCGTTTGTCTCTGCTTATTTCTCTCGATTTGGTTACCTCTTTCTCTCTTTCTTTCTCTTTCTGTCTTGCTCTGTTTTTTCTATTTCCTTTTTGTGTGCCTTTTGCTATCTCTTTCTCTTTCTGCCTATTTCTTTCTGTGCCTTTCTATCTGTTTCTGTGTTGTTTCCCTTTCCTTCTCTCTCTCTCTGTACTCGCTATCTCGCCCATCAGGGTTATTGCATCACACGCCGGACAAATGGGTGCACGTGTGCTGGGAGCGAAGCTGAAGATGACGAAGAGAGGGCGTGCCGGTTAATGATCACGCTTTTCTCTCGGCTCTGCACGCCGTGACGTAAAGCTTAACAGCTCCGCTGTCTAAAGAAGAAAAACAAAGAGAAACAAGGAAGGCTGCCTAGCTCCACTGTTGGTTCCAGCGTTGCACCACAAGTGCAAGCTGCGCATGCTTTTTTTTTACTTTTAAAATTGAACATTTTTATGGCACCATGAAACATTGTAATGATAATGACGTGCTGAGAGACCCATTGCATTCATAAGTGTAAAAAGATACGAGCACTTATAAATTTACAAAAATGTTGCTGCAGTTTCATTGTAACCTTTTTTGCTGATGTCTAGATTAAGCAGCCATTTCTTTTGGCGAACTAGAAAATCAGACTACTGTTTGCGTACAATAAGCCTAGATTCGAGATCCGTTTAACTTTATTATTTTTTTCAGCGCGTAAAGAAGTGTAATATTTCTAGTGACGAGTCCATGCTCATTTCATTTTGGTATCTAGTCAGGTGTTGCACTACGCAGTTTTTATTGCATTGCCAATTATATGGACACTCTCGGCTGGTTTTTTCCGTCGCCGTTACCATCGCCGTCATGCCCCGGATATGTATAGTATGTATAAATAAAAGCCACTTAGAAAAATAAATTAGAAGAAAGAATTTTCGAAGCGCGCTACGCGGTTTCGAGCCTTTGGCGCCTAGCTCCATAGCGCGCTGCTTTAAAGAACTTAGCCACGTGCCACCAACTGTTCTGTATAGCAACGGTGAGCTATTTATATACACCATTTAACGCTAACGCCACGCAGAGCTCGGAGATGCTTCATTGTGCGTAGTATCACCCGCGAGATTGCCCGACGGGCGCGCTTTAAACCAAGACTCCTACATCAGTTCGAAAGCTGCCCTTGAGACGCGCACTAAAAGGTAGCCCATTTCTGTACCCACTGACGATTTGGAAGGCCCAGTAAACAATGAGTCGAACGCCAGCCCGATGGCCGAGACTCGGAGGGGTCAATCCACGCGCCGCAGTTTTAAAGAAAAATTAGCAGTGGCTTAGCTCGGCTATGCCAGGATGTACGCAGCGTTAGCAAAGGTTCAGCTGATTATTCTTAGCTTTTCTGGTTGTCAAGATTCTCCGGTTTTCTGCGCCGCTTAGCAGCATTTGCGCTCTCCTTCTGCATGGCTATACCACACTGGCAAACGCCAGCCAGCCGGCCTAACCATGGCCACCTCTTTTTTTATTTAGCGGCCGTGGTTGGGCATGCTACCGACCTCGCGTCGTGGTACGCGAAGAGGGACGCTAGGCGCGTCGCATCTTCCATCTAGCCTGGCCGTTAATTCTCACAGGGCGAGCGGGGAACGCGGTTGACAGGCGGGCGAGAGGGGGGCAGCGTAGAGCGGTGAGAGAAGGGGAGAGGACGTGCATGCGCTCGAGCTCATCGCGGCGTTGTGCAGGAGAGAATTTCGGCACGTCTAGCCCGCGTTTCAGAGGAAGAGTGGAAAGGGGGAGTGGAGAGGGGAAGTGGAGAGGGGGAGAGGGAAAGTAGAGAGGGAAAGGGGAGAGTGAGTGGATAGGGGAAGGGGAGAGGGGTAGAGGACAATGGGATGGTGAGGGGGAGTGGAGAGGAGGTGTGTGGAGAGGGTATGCGCATGCGCAGTCGGGGTGGTCACGCCGCACACCACCACCGGATTGAGCTCGACATTAAGATACTTCGCATCTAAAAACGCGTTGAACTCTATAGTCCGAAGCGCGGCACGACCGACGCGTCCGGCGTCCGTCAAAACGGCCCGGCTGCAGCCGGCGCGAGATGCGACATGCTGCATTCCGCGCCGGCGACGTTACCCAGACTGCACTGCGTCTGTGTCTCTTCGTGAAGAAGGGACGCCGAGTGCGCTCAAATGCGCATGCGCAGGCCAGCAAGGCGCGCGCGGCGGCGGCGGCTCTGGTACGCCAGCTTTGCGCCCTGTGACGTCACAGCACCTCGCGCATGCGCAGCACGGTTCTGATACTGCCACGCGACTCCGCCTCGGCCAGTGTAGCTGACGCTACAAAAGAAGTCTAAGACGGTTGGTTTCTAGCGCGCTGCTCAAACACGAACAAGTAATAACCATAACAGTTAGCACTAGTCATGTGTGTACCTGTACGTTGTTTACGAGTGCCCTTACTTCTGTTTGATCAGCGCGCCGCAAGTGTCGAGCTGTGACCCTTGTTAGTTCACGGTCGTCCTGTGTGTGTTCTTTTCGTCAGCCCTTTGCGCTCGAGCGGCACGTTGCAAGTATCGAGCTGCTTGCCGTTCTTCGTGTGACATTCTAATTTGTTTCTATCGGATTCATTGCTTCGCCGTTGGGACAAACCTTTGCCTTTTTTAGTTCAAACCATGCAGCTTCAGCATTTTGTAGTTGTAGGAATCAATTCCAATAAAGGCATATACTGTATTGTATGACAAAGTGCGTTCTTTATGATCTGCAGTGCTAGGGCTCACGAAAAACCTAGCCTCATGATGAACTTGCTTAAGGGATGCGGTAATCGTGCAAATATTTCTCGGCCACACATGGAGTTATTACCAACCAACCCATACCTTCTCGCTCTTTTGTTTCTTTATGTAGTATGCAAGTAAAATAACTGACTTACCGACAAATGTCTTCATCTGTAACTTGTGGCTACGGTTATTGTGTGTTGAAATAAAGCAATTGCTAAAGCAATTCTTTATTTCTCTCTGGCACGCAAGTATATTAAAAATGAACAAGCGGCGTCGCTTCGTATAAGTGTCGTCTGCTGCACTGCGACTTCACACGCGCACTTCTGCATTAACCAAGTTGCACCGCATCTGGGAGGGTGCAGAAAAATCGCGATCCAGCGCTGCACCTCTGCTACACGTTTTGTTTCGAATGTTCAGTACCTTGTGAACTGTTCAAGCGCGTCGAACGGACCCTGTATAGCAGCCACCTGCAGACGCTTTGTCGCTAAATGAACTTGATGCAGCGCAGCAAAAGTCCAGCCGTCCTATTTGACCACCCTGACCCTTTTAGGCTGGTCAATTCGAATCCGCTCGGGATGTTCACAATCAGTCATTCCTTTACCCGAAACTCAAAGCAAAACAGAACAAATTGCAGGGTCTCTTGTACATTCTCCTGAGACGACTCAAAGGGGAAAGCCATTTTCTTTTTTCTTCTCAGCCGATGTATTAGGGAGCCTACATCAACGGCCGGTCATGTAGGCTACCTTGATGTATTTATCCTGCCCCGCCAGCCTCCGAAAGCTTCGTGTGTTTAGCGAGATTTCGCTCTCCAGAATCTGAGGCACCTCAACTGGTTTTACACTGCCTCCGTGATCAGCCGATCTTTCACCAAGCTACGATGTCATTTGATGGCGGCATAGGCTTATGTCACAGGAGCAAACGAACTAGACGGCTAAACCAGAATAAAGGCCAGCAAAGAACACGAGCCGTGGCTTTACGTGCCACTGCAAAGCGCCGTCTTTATTTTCTTTTCTTGAAATCGCGCACCCTCCGGTTTTGTTCGCCACCCACAGGAGGGTGCTACAGCGGCATTGTGTGGCGTTACTCCCCATGACGTCACGCCAGAATTTTTGACGTCATGATGACGTCATACGATGATGTCCTCGCGCCATGACGACTTCTTGCACCACCAATCCAAGACGCTGACGGTCAAATTTCGTGTGTAGCGAGGCATATAAGGCTTTCGCCCTAATCAACACAGCTACAAACGCATTCGAAGCAGCAAGCATGAAGACTAGGCAACCCCGCCACGGTGGTTTTGTGGTTATGGCACTCGACTGCTGAGCCGAAGGTCGCGGGATCGAATCCCGGCCGCGGCGGCTGCATGTTCAATGGAGGCGAGAATGTCTGAGGCCCGTTTGCTTAGATTTAGGGGCACGTTAAAGAACTCCAGTTGGTCGAAATTTCCGGAGCCCTCCACTACGGCGTCTCTCAGAATCATACCGTGGTTTTGAGACGTTAAAACCCAGATAATATTATAATTATTAAAAAATTACACCATCTCCCGCTAAAGGGAACCATGCGTGCATGCGAAGCAGTGGAAAGGTGGTTCGCTTGAGCGGGAGATGGTGTAATTTTTTTAGGAGCTGGCTCGCCTGGTTCTTAAGCTGGGGCGACGTCCCGTGCCGTTAGCGCATCCATCCATTCAAAGCGTCGTGGAACGCGAAGAGGAGCGTTACGCGCGTCGTGTCTTCCCTCTAGCCTGGCCATTAATTCTCGAAAGGCAAGCGGGGAACGCGGTCGACAGGCGCGCGAGAGGGTGGGAGCGTAGGAGAGGAGAGAGAGGGAGAGGGGACGCGCATGCGCTGGCGCTCATCGCTTCGTTGCGGAGGAGAGAACGAGGCGTGCGAGAGGGGGGAAGATGAGAGGGGGGAACGGCACGTCGCGAGGAAGTGTGTGGAGAGGATTTGCGCATGCGCAGTAAGGGTGGTCACGCCGCACACCACCACCACCACCACCACCGGATTGAACTCTGCCATAAGCTGCTTCGCATCTAATATCATTATTCCCATGGTGGCTCAGCGGTCGCAAATCCAGAGCCCTCTCAAGTAAATATTGTAGGAAACTCCAAAATCGAAGGTGCGTCACATAGATGTGCATTTTTATGCGCCATTTCCGAATAATTGATGCTGTCTCCATCGTGGGCTTGTCGGTGATCAGCCGTTTCTGATACGGAAATGTTGTCGTTTATGGAGGTCACTTGTCATTTCACATTGCCACATTTTATGGTTGAATTTATTTGTTGCACTTAAGTGTTCTATGTATACCACGCCACGGTGGTGTATTGATTATGGCGCTCGACTGCTGGCCCGAATGTCTCGGGATAGAATCCCGGCCGCGGCGGCTGCATTTTCGATGGAGCCGAAAATATTTGAGGCCTGTGTACTTAGACCTAGGTGCACGTTAAAGAACCCCATGAGATCGAAATTTCCGGAGCCCTCCACTACGGCGTCTCTCATAATCATATCGTGGTATTTGGACGTTAAACCCCATGTATTATTAATATTTGGTCCATGCACAACCGTGGTTGTTGCCTGTAGCAGCAGAAGCCTTGCGCTGGTAATTACGCGGGTGAAGGTCCAATGCCGGCATGAACGGAAAGGAAAATTTAGGAGGGAGCGTTGCCCAGTGGAATAAGACGAAAGAAAGGAAAAAAGCGACAAATTCACCGACGATTCTGATACTGCCTAATGCGTTTTGTAATGCGATATTGCGCAATGCGAAGCTGTTTCGGTGTTATGATTTTCCGATAGGTTGAAGCACGACTGACGCCAGATGTTTTCTAAAGCAATGGTTTTCTAAACAATGAAAATTCACAGCGTACATGTAAAATTAAAGTGAGCTGCAAGTCGTCATAACTCATCGAACCTTTAGTATAAACGCGCCCGATCTCACGTCGGTGATGATGTACTTGGCAGAATTCACGGAAGATTCACGGTTTACCGATGAACCTCCGCAGCTTCGCCCACTCATCATCATTCACTCCGTGGATATGCTGTGATTTTTTTAAATCCTCTTTTTGCACTGTTCGGTCATGCCTCGTCTTTGCGGTGGTGTCAGTTTTGTGATGTCTAATTTACACATTTACTGTCTAAGTCTCCAATGCAAATTTAATAGTTTTCGCTACACCAACATATGTTATATTTTTATGCAACGCAATGACATATTGCAATAAGTAGCAGGTTTTATGGTACAGGTGTAGCGAGAATTTCTTTCACACTCCAATGTTGTGCGCACACTGTTTTTGTGAAGATGCCTTCATTGGCGTTCCTAGAAAGATGCGTTCATCTACCAGTGCAAAGAAAACTTGCAGTGCCTTAGCTCGGCTATGCCAGGATATACGTAGCGTTAGCAAAGATTCATCTGATTATACTTAGCTTTCCGGATTGTCTAGGATAATTAGTCTTCTTCTGTTCATTCTTCATACGGTGAACCGCTGATTGCCAGGCAACTACTTCGGGATCCGATGAGATAAGCTTCTCGGCTCTTCTGCGCCGTTGAGCAGCATTTGCGCTCTCCTTCTCCATGGCTTTAACCACCTGCAATCGCCAGTGAGATGCGCTATCAAGCGGGTCAAGTGCAGTGCCAGACGGCGACTGCTCAGCGAATGTGAATATCTGCGGGCGCGCCGGCGCCATTGTGTCTGCCGCGGCTACGACGCCACTCCTCCCGGACGCGCAGACCAGCAGCGGCGAGCCGCGCGCGGCGGTGGCGGGGAGTTCGTAATATGCCGGCTCCGGTGAGCCATCAGTGTGACATCACTGATCCCCGCGCATGCGCAGCACGGCTCATGAGGTTCCACGCGAAATCGGCTCCGGCTAGGCAAGTGTAGCTAACGCTACAAAAACACAATTGCGCGTATCCCACGCACGGTGAGACGTGATGGGGCCGCAGCGATAAGATATGCGCAGTGCTCGCCGGAAGCACGTTCTTCGCCCCACTGTTATCCTCACAGTCGTGAACTTTCCGCCCTATGGTCATCATTATAACCGCAAAATGGAATTCGGCGCAACACAAAAGTGTAGCCAAGAATATGGATGCCAACAAATTGGTGTAGGTATCAAAGTGGTTGCTTCGCTTTTAGGAGCAATCACGCGTCCTTGTTCAAGTTGTGCCTTGCTGGTAATCAAAAGCATGTTCGTCTCCCACGCTATTAGCGCGCGCTGCCTTAAACCCCACATCCAGCTCGCCGACCCGAGTGCACCTCGTACCTTCAGCGAACGCACGAAAACCAAATAATTTAGATAGAGAACCGGAACATACGACGTTATGGACGAGATGTCAATCAAGCACGCATCTGTTAAGCGCCAAGAAATATTATGTTGACCGGTCGTGCGAGAACCACCTTGCGCTTGCCGCGTGTTCAAACCCCCCTGCATGCTTGGAGAGAAAAGTAATCAATTTTCGCTTCTTTGCAAGAAGAACGCCATGCGTTATTAAAGTCAGATTTCCCGCGAAGTACCGGTTGTAATAGCAACGTCTTTTTCTGTCTTCAAGTTGCTCCTTCTCGCCGATACATATCCGCTGCCGTTAGCGGTCCGACGGACGCGCGTCGTTGTTGCTTTATCTGGTGGATCGCGTCTCACGAGCGTCCCCACCTAAAATGTTCAATTTCACACCGGGGGCCATCGTAAGCCCAGTGTTTCACTTGGCACCAAAGAGAATGAACCTGAAACAACACAAAGCAATGTGCGATTTCCGTCAATGGAGCAGCAAAAAATACTGCTGATTAGAGCCTCTATATCGCATTTGGGGTTTTGTAGTACAAAAAACAAGACACAGTGCCGCCGAAAAGTCGATGTTGCTTCTAGCGCCAGAGTTTGAGATTTAGAAAAACCACAAGATCGTAATATATGGCCCCTGTGGTTGCAGTGGCCCGCGTTCCCGCAAAACCTGGAGGATACGTATACTGCCAACACAGCCGTTCCTACTAAGCCGACCGATTAACTTGTGTATGGTTCTCGGAAAGAGTTCAAAAAGACCACAGGCGCGTTGGTGTTAAATCTTCTACGAAAAACATAAATAAAATACAAGCATGTCAATACAAGCAGATCATGTGAGGATTTTCCTACTACCACCTTTCATTTGTGTTCGCCATGCAGAAATATCCCGTCGTGCCAGTTTTGGTATATATCCACCTAATTAAACGGTCGCGAGCACCCCGAGACCACGTCATGTAAATGATCTAGTTCATGACATGCGTGTTATGATTTGCACGATAGGACCTCTCAGTTATACTTGTCAGATACTCTTGCGACGCCATACATGTTTTGGTGTATATCAAGTGAACGACAAGGCCGCAAGAGTACCAACACCGTGGCATGTATATCATACTGTTCATGACATGCGTCAGGATTTATGACCTGTCACTCATATTCGTCATACAGTCATGTTATGCCATGCCGTTTTGGTATACATCCCATTACTGCAATGTCCAGGAGAGCACAAAGCTGTAGGCGGATAGATAGATAGATAGATAGATAGATAGATAGATAGATAGATAGATAGATAGATAGATAGATAGATAGATAGATAGATAGATAGATAGATAGATAGATAGATAGATAGATAGATAGATAGATAGATAGATAGATAGATACGCTCGAAGTCGCACGAAGCTTGCTACGAAATGCCAATTTAGAAAGAGACGACGTAGTGTTTCAGTGTTTGCCATGTCACTGCGGCATCTCCAACAACGACCTCGCCGATGAATCTGCCAAAATAATACATGCAGAAGCAAACCTTGTTTTAGGCCTTTATCGAAAATGGACGCTTCATAAACTTCATAAACGCTCAGTATAGCGCAGCAGAAGTGTCAAACATCGCATTTCACATACGATCGATGGTACTCTTTAGATCCTTCTCTACGACTGCGGCTGCTAGCTGGTCTTTACTGAGTGAAACATATGGTGTGTTTCCGCCTGCGTCTAGGCGTACCATTCACCAACGCCTACTCGTCTGAGATCGAGATGACCGACAGCCCTGAATCCAACGACTGCACTGACGGAGCACATCTTGTGTTACTGTCCGTCTTATGCAAACGAGAGGCTTCACTTCACCTCCGTACTGCTCTGCATTACCTGGACGGAAACGCTTTCCCCGGGAGAAGATATTGGTGTTCATGCGACTGCTCATCACACTTCCGAAAGGCAAAGAAAGCGCTGCTGCGATATCGAGTATACGGGACTGATTTAGCGTAGGTGATAGCAAAAGCGGGACTGTTGTTAAGTCGGCTCCAACAGTCACTTTACTCGCCCCCTCCCTTACCTTTCTTCTATTTCCACCTTCCACAGCTCAGGGTACGCGACCGGGTTCAGTCCTCGCCGACCTCCCTGCCTTTCTATTATCCTTCTTCTCCTGAAATTGAAGTAGTAACTCCAATTTTTATTTTTCAGAGGACGTTTTGTGAACGATCGAAAACCTAAGGTAACTTCTCGATCAGAAGTGTTTTAAACAGAAAGAAGAGTAACACTCCGTTTTCGTGCCTCTAAAAAGGACAGCAAAACAGGAATTGCACATGGGGAAATTCTACGTAAATGCAACAAGCTGATTCCTGAATTTCGTTGGAGACAGGGTCAGTGCTGTCGTTTCTCGACCATTGCAGCTGCAGTAACATTCTCGAGACTCTCACGTTTTGTTGGCAGGCGATGCGTCTGCATCGACGGACAGCAGCAACGTTGTCCATGGCCCGTGGGGAGCGGGCGTCTGGCGTTCGGTATTTTAAGCAAGAAAATCCCGCTCCACATCTGTGGTGTTCTTGCACAGTGACGAGAACTCTGGTAACCGCATAATCGGCATGAAAGCGTAAGGTGTCAAAGGCCAGCGCCTTATATAATTTTAATAAATACACGACTTGTTGCACCGGCAACACATCGTACTGGTAATAGATTCTTCGTAAAGGGCGCTCTCATGGCTCACTTATTAAAGCTTCCTCCCATAAATGCTGACGCGTTCGGTGGCATACAGAAAACGGTTTTCGATATTTCTGTATCCGCGAAAATGAGCAACCGAAAATACCGACCCTCTATGCAACGCAGCTTATGAAGTACGTTGCTTCTTATGTGGTCAAAAACACTCCTTTTGCACAGGCACAAGCACATAGTCAACCACATATTCGACATGAAGGCGTCTGGTGCTATAACCGGTGCCGCCTGGATTTTGAAAAAAAAAGTGCCAGGGTTGCACAGGCGAAGCACCGCAATAGTTTTTGTATCACGGTAAAGCACTTTTATCGCTCTCATAGCAACCCCTCCCTCCATAACGCTAATGTGTCCGGTGTTACACTACGCGACCTGGGATGTTATTGTATAAGCTACAATAAGCAACCGAAAATACCGACCATGTATGCAAAGCAATTTACCAAATGGGTCATTCTTGTCACGTACTGTTTGCGATTGCATTTTCTTGCTTTCAAGGCGGTCGTCTCCCTGAAGATTCGGAAGAGGTAGCAATCGCCAATGAGAGAGATCCATTTGAAGTGATGTGTCAGTTTTATACAAGGCATTTCCTCACAATTGCTTGCGGACAACGAAATGTTGCAAAATACACCTCTGTCTTTGTTTCTACCTGTTCGATAATTACACAACAACTAATAAACAATCCCTCATCCTGACTTGAAAGCTTCGACGTATCCCTGCTGTAACGCATCGGCACCACCACTGGTTTAAGATGGGAGAACACGAAATCGACACCCGAAAGTTGAGAGCACCAAGAAATCAAAATCCTTTCACGAGGTACGTTGCTTCACAATGAAGAATATCTTGGACAGAAAAAGAAAAGAAATTGGTAATAATTTCTTGTTTTCTGCTTCGTGATCAACAAAGGTCAAATCCGAGCACTACATACAGCATCGTAGTGAAGTATATAGTATATTCCACAAGCTGGTTGCAGCACTGTGGAATCTACGGGGTTGCTTAGCCAGCAGCAAGCACGAACACCCCTCACGATGTATTCATCCGCGCCGCGTCGTCTGCTCCGCGTCCCTGTAGCGTCCCTGTAGCCGTAACCCGTTAGCGAGCAGAGCGGGCACACGGCAGCAACCAACGCTCTTTGTGTCGGGCAGCAACGGCGGCGCCGGAAAAAACACGCGTTGGGCGAGTGAAGCAAGCATGGCGTTGCAACCCACGCTCCTAGCGTTGGCTGCCACCGTGTATTCGCTGCAACGCCACAGGCAGACTGTAGTGCCAAAAAAAGAAAAAAAAAACATGGCAGCCTACGTCGACACTGGTTCCTTGCGCCTCGAAATGATGAAGTCACCGTCGTGAGCTGTGTGGCCCATAAGTTCTAAACCGACGCTTGTGTTTGCGTTATACTCGCTTGCTGACCTTTCCACAGCAATGTGTTCGTGTCTGTTTTGCGCTATTTCAAAGATTCATTCTCAATACTCGCGGCCAAGGCTTAGCCCGCGTGGCTGAACAAGTAGCTAATCTCAATAAGGAAAAAAAAAACGCGCCTGATACTTTGTCTTCAGAGTGAGATGGCACAAAGCGATAGCCGATTCCACTTTTTATTTATTGCTGTCGGGACAGCGCCAAGTAGCAAGTGCGGATCAAAGATGGGGATTGTGTCCTCATGGGCGCTGCCAGGTTGGTTCGTCTTCACACTTATCGGCAGTTACCGATAAAATAATTAAATGTTTATGACGTACTGGCAAATCGTGATTAGCGTATAACGTATTGCTGTGACGTAAGATGAGCCAAATAAACGCACCTTTCTTAACCTTGTCCAATTATAATGCAGTTACAAACAGAACTATGTTTTGCTGCGAAAGCATGTGATTTCTGTACATCTCCTAGCTTCCACCCTGCTGCAACCAGCTTGTGAAATAGAGTATAGTGTGTGCTTCGGCTACGCAAAGCTGGCTATGCTACCACAGAAAGCCGTCGGTAAGTACAGTAACGATAATAAACAATTTAGTGCGTTTTCGACACTCTACGCAACAGCAGAAGACAAGGACCGAGTGACAACAGATGAAGACAGGCGTTGTCTTCGCCGCTTTTCACTCTTTCTTTATCTTGTGTTTAGCGCTAGATGATGTACCAAAATTACCACGCTTGTGTTGTTTCACTTAAATTACTATGAGATCTATGGCGGGTCTCCATCTTGCTACGCTGGAGTATTACATTTCGCCATTAAACACTTTCCTTTTTTCTACGAAAATGGTTGCCGGTAAAGGGAACGGCATTTTGAATTTTGGGAGAGCAGTAAGCTGTCCAAGTTCCTGCTGTAACAACAAGACTTTCGAACACCATACTGTCCACAGAGCCGAGTTGGCCGAGTGAATAGCAGTGGCACAAGGCTGGTCTTCCATTTCAGCAGCATTTGTGGCGCAAGTTTGTTGGATAACTTTATGCTCAGATTATGCGTTTAACTTGAAAATCCGCTCGTCTATGACAAACCACGAAGCTGCTTTCATTGAGAAACGCGAAACCTTATTGAAAACCCTCAGCTGTTTCAAGTAGGCGCTGCGACAAGGCTGGGAATACCACTACAAACACTGCCCGCTTGCATACGGGGCTGTTACTGAATCGGGGCACTTGGGCCAGGGGGAGGTTACTCCGTATACCTCCCATAGGACGTCTTAATTCATGACGTCAGCGCTGGCAGCGCCAAACGTCCCTTCAGTTACTATCCTGGCGGCTGGGATTCAGAAGCTCAAACTGCAGAATGGCGGCGCACACGGTATACGTCGTCATGGCAACACCAGCCGCGCCTCGCACCTCCTCTCCTAGCTCTCTCGCAAGCGCCGTTTTTTATTCTTTTTGTTTTGTTTGCGTGCGCGTGCTGCGCAGCTTCCTCCCCCACTTTTTTTCATGAACCCGCTCGCCCGCCCGCTCGCGCGTGCTGCGCCGGCGTTTTTTTTTTCTTTTTTTGCATCCGCTTGCGCGTGCTGCGCCGCGCGTTCGTTGCGCGTTTGAATGTACGCAATTTGCAATCAAGCATTCTGAACACACTGCAGTCGTGCAGCATGTGCCAGAACGCAAAAGAATGAATTGCACTCACAACACAAAATATCTTTGGTCTCGTTTTATTGTCCTCGTTTCCGAAATCAACATTTTCATCAAATGTGGTGCGACAGAGGTTCAGGAGATTAACAGAAATGATGAACAGGAGATTCACATAGACGTGTTCATGACCACTAAACAACACAAAAGGTATCGGCAAAGTTAAGAACTTAAAGAAGAGTGGAATAAAAAAAAACAGCATAACATTAGGGCACATAATAAAAAACAATTTTTATACTGACAAAAGTGCAGAAGAGCTTCTGATATATGCGCGCGATATTGCACAAAATTATCATAACTAACAAAATTGAACATTCACTGCAATACAAAAACAATGAAAGCAGTTGAATACCTAAAAATAGAATAATCATGCAAAGATCATTTTAAAGATGTGAAAACGAACTCCACATATACCACAACTAATATTGGCCGCACTTTATTGACTACATTTCCAAAAACGTTGATTTTTATAAAACTAGTGATGATAAACGCGAAGAAAATGAACAGATGGTATCGGAGGATTCATGGCATCTCTTCTTGAAATGCGCCGATTCTGCAATTCTTCAGCTTTTCTCTGGGCGCACCAATCAGCTGTTTGGCGTTCCGGAGTACTTTAAAAACGCTTCCGCCCTGAAGAAAAGGAACAAGTTCCAATCAGATGAAGAGCGCCGTCGACTCGTGCAAAAGTGAATTCGTTTGTTCGTCTCAGAGCAACACAAGTTTTTATACATTTACCTACAGCCTTAGAAACGCGGTTATAGGCGATGGCAAGTAATTAACCGGAGATAAATGCAAAGCACACATTCAAGCACGCGGTTCTGTGAGAGTTGTAAGCCTGTAACTATATAGTTACGTCGCATGGGCTTCATGTCCGCTGCTTGTTCGTATAACGATTTAAACGCAGCATCGTGCCCTTTTCGAATCAGTCATTGGCAGGGTTCTGTTTGGTGTCGCAGAAGTCTGTTGACAGACTGAGGAGCGCGAAGCGGCTCGTGGGTCGCGCCCCAGTGACACGGGCACACCACGGACGCTGGCAAAATACTGAGGAGGGCGAAGCGGCTCGTGGGTTACGTGCGCCCCAATGACACGGGCATACCACGGACGCTGGCAAATACTGAGGAGGGCGAAGCGGCTCGTGGGTTACGTGCTCCACAGTGACACGGGCATACCACTGACTTCTGCGACACCAAACAGAACCCTGCCCAGTCATTTTTGAAAACAATAACTGTAGCCCCACTGCAGAGAACAGCTACTCGGTATGGACGTCAATTCAAACTGACACAATGAAAGCCGCAACTCAAAGGGCACGCTCACCTGTTGTTCTTTTGGGGGCCGGCACATATATTCCGGGACGTGTTCTGGAAGTATTCGAACAACAAAGCACTATGCACGAACATCCCGAGTCGTAAAACATCGCGTCGAACAAGCACACAGCGAGCGCGCACCGTCAAACGGACGAGCGACGACGGCTAACGCACGCCTTACCAACGCCAGACACGAAACTTTCCAACGGATTTCAAAGTCGGCGGCGCCAGCAAGGCGGCGGAAAGCGCGCCTCCCGGAGGAGAGGGAGTTGATCCCGCCAGAGAGGGGGTTGAGGAGAGTTGGGAGAAAAGAGACGGAACGCAGATTTTAACTCTGATCCCACTCCATAGATGGCGGGTCAATTTGCCATACCAGTCACGTGGGTTTCTTTCACTAGCCTGCTTGGGCTGCAGAAAAGGCATGTGCGGCTTAGCTGAAGAACAGCAACAGTTGCGCTGCAGATCCGCTCGCCTTGTGTTGTTTCTGAGCGCCTCAGGTTGCCAACGGCTCCGACGCCACGGTTCAGGGCTCACATATTACGACCCTAATGTCGGGCTGTACGACATTGAAGACGAGAGGGAAGGCGTGACATATAGCGAAACTACAGGCCATCTTACCCCATCGGGTAAATGAAGGCGAGCGTTAGTATAGACCCTAATGAATAAGCTCCCCATGGGCCCATGCATTAGAATCTCGGGCCACAAGGGCGGCGCAATTGGCGCCATTTCACAATCGTGCGAATATTACCAGCCCCTGACACGCATGCTAGGGTTGGCAGTGGTAATCAGTTTCCGTCGAAATAATGAAGGTGAGCTCACGTGTAGTAGAGTAGCAAATAGGCGTCTTCCGAAGCCGGATATGACGACGCACTGTGACTCACCGCTCAGTCAAAAGACGCGCCATCGGCAACGATGTCGAACTCGAAATGCCTGAAAACGCAATGCCTGAAACGCATCGGCGCACAGTAAAGTGGCTAAATGGCTTGAATCTTCGCCAGAAGTTTTCTAAGGGAACCGAACACTGTCTGCACGTTTTTAATTTGTCAACATGTCCGTGTTTCATTTATATTGCAAGCAACATTGAATTGCGCTTATTTTAGCAGATCTTGAGATCAGTGAAAGGGCAACAGTGACAGTGGTAGGGTAAAGGTGGTGTTCTTTTGATCGGCGCTCTTTCGGCTCAGCTTTTCCTCTCAGATATGTACTAACTCTAGGGCTTGGCGTGTGCGCGCCTGATGTAATAATTTCTTTCTTTCTTTCTTTCTTTCTTTCTTTCTTTCTTTCTTTCTTTCTTTCTTTCTTTCTTTCTTTCCTTCTTTCGTTCTTTGTTTCTTTCTTTCTCTGTGCCTTTCTTTTTTTCTTATTATGATCTGCATCCTCCTAACCGTTTCCGTCTTCTATGCCAGGAATTGGACTTTCATTCACGTGCTTAGCAGCCCAACACTTCAGTTGGTAGAAACAATAATGGTCACGCTTTTAATCCAGCTAATAATACAGAAATGACTAATAAAAATGCCTGATTGCCGGCGAGACGACTATCGACAAATTATCAGACTACAGGAAAACGGCGCATGCAAATACGAGTGCGACCGCCGCATCTACGAAGGCGGCATTTCTGTAAGATCGCCGGCGCCGTGTTTTTTCACGTACGACGCCGCCACTGATATTTGTTTGTAATAATGGCATCTCTTAAAGCTCTTTGCGCCATATTGCTGTATATTTAAAAGCTAAGTTGTGAGGCTTGGTGATGTGAGCCCGTTCTTTTTGCAGAAGCTATCTCACGCCAAAAGCCAGCTCGCGCCAGATTAGAGGTCGCGCGAAAGAGAGGTATTCTTCCTCTTGTTCTTCGAGCCCCTTGACGATCACTAGAGTGCCACAGTGGCGCGCTTCCTCTCTCTTTCGACAGTCGTGAGTCAGGCCGCTTCGATAATAATAACATGAACGAAGAAGACAAGGCGGTGGAGCGGAGGGCTCGCAAGGCAGTAGCAGTGCGATCTCGCCCCCAAGACCCTGCGGTGAGAGCTCGCGAGGCCTTAGAGAGATGTCAGCGTCGTGCGGACCCCGAGATAAAAGGCCGCGAAGCTGAAGCAGCGCGGAAGCGGCGGCAAGAGAACCTTGAAGATGTACGGGCGCGGGATACGGTGGCCAAGCGCCGAAAGCGGTCGCTACGTGAAGTTGGTGGCGCCGACGCGCGCTTCAAGCGCGGTTTCCTCGACCACACGTTCGGTCACAGCTGCAAGGTCTGCGACCGCTTGTGGTTTGACAACAACCCGAACACAATCGCTACTATAACAACGTGTCACGTCTTTACATGACAGTAGATGAATTGTACGGAGCATTCAGGGTTTACCCGATTGTCTCCGAGCCAGCTCCTCAACCATCATTCACTTCGTGGATATGGCGTCATTTGTTCACTTGTTTTTTGCTGTTACTGAACATACCAATGTTGGCTCCTGTTTTACTTAAGGGTACCAGACTTTGTTATAACTGTTCAACTCGCCTAGTTCTTAACGGTTACCTCTCAAAACTTACTTCTATTTACACGTTTTTATTTGGTCCTCTGTGAAACAGGGGCGCAGCCAGAAATTTTTTTCGGGGGGGTTCAACCATACTTTAAGTATGTTCGTGCGTGCGTTTTATGTGTGCGTGCCTATATACGCAAGCAAAATTGAAAAATTTCGGGGGGGGGGTTTGAACCCCCCCCAACCTAGGGATGGTCGATTAAAAATTTTAATCGATTAATCGTTAATCGTTAATCGATTTACTCTTTAATCGATTAATTGTTTTCGGTGGCATGTTTTCATCGATTAATCGATTAATCGACATTTTTTATGGGTGTTTTAAAACCGATATCTCTTTGTTTGAGAGGCATCGTTCGTGTTTCATATGGACCCAAATCTTTTTATCATACGCGCTGACAATCGAAAATCCCCACTTTCGAAAGTGTCGACGATGGGCTCCTTGTGTCCAGTGTGCGAAAATTCCCATTTTCGCAAATTGGATTTTCGCGACTGCCCGTTGTCGTTGGTTAATGTCGCGGATTCAAGCATCTGTGGCCATCATCCCTGGACTATTCGGCAGTAAGTCGTATTTTCTCGAGGCCTGCCTACTCGAGCTCATCGAAACCGGAGGCGCGTTCGGGGACCACACTATTTGGAAAGTCGCAGCTGAAACATGCAGTGTGGCGGAGGGTGAGCTCTCCCGAGAAAGATAAAAGAGAGACGAGGAGGAAGAGGAATTAAATAAGACGCTCGCTCTCGTAAGCACGGCATCCTTACTCGGTTTGTCGGTTAGATATTGTGGAAGCCCTACATAATACTCTAATTGCGGACTGACGCGATCTTTTCCTTGAGGTCACCCATGCAGAGATTACACAGAAACATACAGGCCTCAAACAGACCATTGGTACAGGCAACTGCGGAAAATGACATGAGTTTCTGCCTCCCGGCTAGAATAAACGGCAGCTGCGCCAGTAGACTCCTCGGGTTTCATCTGATCGTTGCCTTAACACGGCGCCACTCGCACCTTTTCAATCGTGCGTACAGCCTGAAATGTGAGCGCTATCTAGTGTATCAGAGATTAAAACATAAATTTCGCGACTGTCCTTCTTTCTTGTCTCAGCGGAAGACGGGGGCCTCTAGCTGAAAGCTGTATTTCTCCCTAAATATGTGACCATACAGTATTACTAAATGCTACGAGGTCACTTTTTCAATAGTAATGCACTGGATGCTGGACGTCCGGTAAACCGACGCGCAAAGTTGCGGATTACATAAAGGGTCTATAAGACCCTTTAAACAATTCGCGAGTGCGCATTCCTGCGCAAAATTTTCTCTCAACTTAAGGCAGCAACTTTCGTGCTTCAAGTGCAGACGAGGTCGTAGTTGCACGTGTTGTCTATTATGCGTGTTCGTGTCAAGAGAGCCGAGTCTACATTTTCCGCGTCCCAGCGCAAGCAAACCGCGCTTGAACTCTGTTTGAAGTGACTAGCTGCCATTGATTTGGCTAACTGCATCGCAGGAAAGCTAGCTGAACAGTTATGAAAATGGTATATACCCTATAAGAGGGACAGTTGGGCTAGTTGGTATACAGCATAATAAAAGATGGTTACTAGTGTCCTTTTCCTCTTTACGCTAGCAAACGTGTCTTATTATGTAAATACAGATTATCTAATCCTCTCCCCATCATCGTACTTCATCACCTTTTTTACCCCTTAGTGTTTTCCTCGGTGCAGAGTAGCAGGCAGGGGCGTACTAGCTCAGGCCACCCACTCTGCCTTGTAATATATTTTCTCTGTCTTCTATCGGTAAACAATATTTTATTTGCTAAAGAGTAAAACAGAACGGCACTAAGAACCAGTTAGGAAATAAGCAGCGCATATTACAATGACGCACTTACACAAGAAACGAGTAAAATCTGAAGGCTGAATAAAATACAAAGAAAGTTGTGATTGAAACTACAGGCGACGAAAACTACTCGTTTATCAAATGTAAGGAGATATGCGTTTATGAGGTGACACGATGAAACAGCGCGGCAAAAAGCGAACGCGAACAAAACAAGCAACAAGACGATGCGCTGGAACGTATGAAGTTTTAAAAAAAGAATCAACTCCTTTGTTGAAAGTTGGCGAATCGCCGTGCTGCTAACTTTCACAACAGTCCCCTTTTGTTTTGTTTCATGGGGTTGCTGCTCCGAACCACATGCTTTTTTCTACTGAGCGAAGAAATGTCAGTTGCCCGAGATGCTCGGGCGACAACCGACACCTCCTTTGGGTCGCCACACATCCAGCATGCGAAAAAAGGCGCTCGGATGCTACTGACGTTGCAGGAATTGGCAAATACTCCATTGCACCTTCAAACACATGATCTAGGCCAGTTCGCATGCTGTGCCAAGTCTCAAGTGGGTTCGGATTGGTGCGGCGATCGACTACAGGGTTACTATAGTATGTCTTGAACTGAGAAGGCATTTGGTTCATCGGATCGTCCTCCAGTGCAACGCAGTTGCGCAGCAATGCGCGATCGACGGCATCCCAAATAGAACCAGAAAAAGTAGTTGTATTTGGCTTTACAACTTCCTCTTGCACAGCGCGGCCAGTAGCTGCAACGTTTTCAGCAATTCTTCCACCTGCGATATGTTCAGAATGTCAGCTACGGATATATGCATAGAACAAACAATAAAGAAAAAAATTATCAAAATCATTTTTACCTATAGGGGCGGCAAACGAATCATTTGTTGTGCCATTTTTTTGCATTGAGTCAAGCGTTCCCTTACGAAATATATTTAGACAATCTACAGACTGTCTAAAAAGGGGTTCAGACAGAGTACAGACTGTCTAAATTGATTTTTGTAAGGGTTGCTCGATCCCGGAGCAATACACGAATGCTACGTATAATATAGCTAGCTCCGTATAATCTATCTATCTATCTATCTATCTATCTATCTATCTATCTATCTATCTATCTATCTATCTATCTATCTATCTATCTATCTATCTATAGATAGATAGATAGATACGTTCAAAGTGATAGATAGATCTATCTATCTATCTATCTATCTATCTATCTATCTATCTATCTATCTATCTATAGATAGATAGATAGATAGATACGTTCAAAGTGATAGTTAGATAGATAGATAGATAGATAGATAGATAGATAGATAGATAGATAGATAGATAGATAGATAGATAGATAGATAGATAGATAGATACGTTCAAAGTGCCTATGGTTAACTAAGAAATGCTTCCCATTTAATATAAATAAATAAATCATGCTATTAACTTACATAAGTGTCGGACGATCATGGCCACCGCCTGAGGTTCCTCGAAAACATAATTCTTGTACCGTGGGTCCAAGATCGTCGCGGCAGCGTATGGACGCAGGTACTCTATTCCACCAAACCTTTTGTCAATTTCTGCAAGAAGCTTTTGCTGGAGATCAAAAGTGACTTGGTGGCTGGGTTCAAAGCTCTGGATACCCTATAAAGAAAGATAAATATTTAAAATTTTAACTTGCGGCCCGCTGCGCGTTCAGTCGTGCAGCTCAGGACTTACAATAAAGTTCCCCATCCATTTATCTATTCAGAAAGACAACAGCAGGCACTATGTTAATTTTCCTGAACATGTAATATTCAACACCGAAAGCGTTCAGGTATCACGATATCGACGTTACGAGATTCAAATTCAAATTTTGGTGTAGCGCGCATGTCGGTGTAGAGTGAGTGACTAAAATTCCCAGTGAATGATTAAAAATATACCTGCTTTAGGCCGTACACCATAGGAATGACGTCGCGGAGTGTCACGGAATGGCCCTTCGAAACCATGAGCGTCGCTTCTTCTAACGGCTTCAGAAGGTCTCTTACTTCGGCAAGGACGTCGAGCTGATCACCAGAGATTAAATCTGGGGGCTTTCGCCGGGTGGCGCCTCTCTCTCTCTGCAGGTGTAGGAGCACACGGCTTACAGCTTCGGACAACTTCAAAAAGCGCTCCAGCATGTAATAACAAGAATTCCATCGCGTCCTGACTTCTTGTATCAATTTCAATGACTCATGTTCCCGCTTGCCGTCTTGCATCTGCATTTCGACCAACAATCGTGACGCAACATCGCTGGTGCGAAAGAAGCGGACGATCTTCTTCACCGTCATCAGCAGCGGCCGAAGGGCGACGAGAGATGTACTTTCATAGTTAGGTGCATCAGCGTCAGTGACGTCCTCCAGGAAAGCCTCCGCTTCTTGCTCATTTTCCGGGACCACCACTATCTCATGCGCTTCCGTTTCTGATGGCACTTTGTTCACTTCTAGACCAATGGCAGCTTGGCCTACTTGGTTGAGAAGATGGGCAACACAGGAGACGTGCTTATCCGCGCCAAATTCATCTCGGACGGCTGCCTTAATATTCTGCCCGCCATCTGTGACAATAGCTCGGATCTTAGCTTGATCAATATGCCACTCATCGCACAGTTCGCGCATTGCAGCACGGAGATTCGAAGTTGTCTTTCTTTCTGGGATGTACATAATGCCGGTTTCGATGTTCACTAGCTTAGTTCCTGAAATGTAAGAAAGTTTAAATTAAGACTGTGCACTTAATATCGTTACGCATCATGGAAAATAAAAAGGGCATATTCTTCAAAATTAAAAACAAATTACTTGCCTTCTCTGAAGTGAACCGTGAGACCAAGGTACGACCGCATTGTGTTTTCGTGCGTCCAAAGATCGGCTGTAATGCTCAGATGATCTGCGGCTTGAATTCTCCGACCAAAATGTGCTCTAAGCTCCTCGTACTTCGCTTCGAGACTCTTAGTGATGGTAGGCTCGGTTGGAGGCTTATAAAGTGGCTGCAGTGCTTTCACGAACGTGTTGAAACCATCTTCCTCCGGTGTGCTCAGAGGCAAGTCGTCGTGCACGATCATGTACCCGAGAGCATCAGTAACGTGTTTTTCTCGGACTCCTCCTCCTGAAACGCACCAACATATAGTATCAATATATACCAACAGATAGTATCAAGTCGTTGTAGGCTTCTCTTTTCGGTCCGAAAATTTTCCTGATTACGAGTACAGAAACTTACTTGCAAACGCTGCAGCATTGGCGAGGCACTTTTCCATCGGTCCATCAAACGAAGAAGAAGCAGAGGCACGTGAACTTGTAGTTGCAGCCGCATTAGCCAGTTCTCTAGTTGGAGCTCCAGTTGCGGCAGCTGAGGCAGCAGCACATTTTTCACCCTGAAAAATAAATGAGACGCAAATGGTGTAAAGAAAAATGCCACATTTCACATTTTGGTGTGTGTGCGTGTGTGTGGGGGGGGGGGGGTGAACGGTCTTCCGGCTTTTTGAGCGAATATGAATTCCCAACTATTCATCATTTTGAACACTTCTTAAAGCGAAAAACAACTTGATTTTCGTTGCACCCACCACCTACGCAGCATTGACAACCACCCGGGTCGACCACCTGACTTAACGCGCTGGACGCGCGGTCCTTTGCATCGACCGCTCCTGACCTTTATACAGGAAACTTACTTCTTTCTATTTATTGAAGTTATGACGAAGGGCATACTGGCGCCAATAAAAAATCAGACGATTTTAAAGATAACTTATACAAAGATGAATGGCTGTTGGCTAAATATCGAGATATTGATAACTTACCTGAAGAGGCGGGTTGGTGTCGGCAGGATGGGGTTCTTCAACATTGTCAACGTCGTTACCACGTTTCTTTGGGAGATGGCTTTTCGGCACGTGAATAGAGTGGGCGTGCAGCTGGTGATATCGTAGAGTCTCCGTCGCTGGCTTCGAGAAGAGCTTGCCACATTTATTACATCTTGCAGTCTTCGTTTTGTCATCTTCAGCAAACAACGACCACACTGCGCTCCTCTTCCGATTGCCCGGCATTACGACATCCCAAAGGTACCAGTATAACCACCAATGTGTTATAATTACACAACAAACACGCAAGCAACGCAAGCAAAGCAAGCCACACGTATAAGGCGACGCTCAAACAACTTAAGGGAGAGGAGGTGAAGGCAGTAGCAGCAGTAGACTTTGAGCCGGAGAGAAGCGGGCAAGTTCATTTCTGCCTCGATGGGGTGGAGCCGCCTCCTGCCCGGGCTTGAAGCATTGCGGAGTGCTTAGAGTTGGACGCCGTACGCGACGGAGATCAGGGCGAGTTCATGTCTATCTCTATGGGGTACGGCCGCCGCCAGCTCCGGGCTACTCCGGGCTCGTTCTGCTAGCGCTGAAATATGCGCTGTAGTGAAAGCAGTGAAAGAGAGGCGATGTGCACGGCATCTGCGTCTCAGGATAGCGCGCCTCGCAGTCATGCGCTCCGGCCAAGGGGCGAGGTTGGGGGCGGGAGTGGGGGGGTGACGTAATCGATTAATCGAATAGTTTTAATCGATTAATTCGATTAATTGAAAGGCGGTAATCGATGACGATTAATCGATTAATTGTACACCTTTAATCGATTAATCGTTCATCGATTTTACCATCCCTACCCCAACCCCCCCCTTGGCTACGCCCCTGCTGTGAAACAAGGCTGCCCAACGTCACCACTTCTGTTCACTTGTAAAATGCGAGTAAATGCCTCAACCACACGAATACCTTCCATTTTCTATCACCGTGCCTACGTGTAAAGACGACGCGAACGGCAACAGGAAGGACAACGGCGCAAGCGGGCGCTATGGAGAATTTGCTAACAACAATAAAGTTGTAAACGTCCCCCGAGGTCCTCGATATTTTGAATTAAAACGATTTATATTTCTCTGAAAAATTGGCCTCCAAGTAACTCCCTTGTACTCCAAAGTGTAGCCGACTTTAAAAGAATAGCAACGTGAAAATTTCTACCTGTTTTTTATTTGCGTCAAGCAAGGTACTGCCAGGCCTCCAGAGTCTACAAAACGTCCGTGTGAGCGTGAGTGCATCATAAAATTTAATTACGAGATCTTCTTCAAAGGTACTTTCGGTACCTACAGTAATTGGACGTCACGGCAGGGTATGAGCTTCTCGACACGTGCTCGCGCAAGATATCGTGACGTTTCCATGGCCGCTCCGCTCCGTGCTTCGGTTTTGACGCACAAGCGACCATTTCGTATGTTTGGTACCTGGCGCCAGCACAGTTAGCCATACTGGTGCGCAAAATCAACACTATTGATGCTGTAGCCTCACGCCACACTGGTTTCGTTATCAGAAGGTGCGCCGTGCGAATGATTACAATGTCAATATAAATTACCTCACCAGCATTTTCTGAGAATCGCACTTGCTGAGAGTCGTCTCTGTTTACAGGAGATTTGTAGGCGGAATAAAGTCAGCTTCGAAAATTGGTGTCTACCACAGGACGTAAACGCAGTCGTAGTGTGTGTAAGCGTGGTGTTTATAAGCTGGCTTCCCCGCGTTCTTCATTGCTGTGAAGCCTAATTATAACCTCGATGGCGAAATCATCGTCTATGTGTCGCTGTAGACTCTTCACAAATGTTTGAATGCAGAGGGGCACGTTCACAACTTGGCGTTTCATAACAAACTGGCCTCCGCCATGTGACATATGTGGATGTGCTAAGCAGCTTCGCTGGCAATTCACCTCACAGACTGTAATGACTCCCGTTTTTTTTAAGCGCCCTTCAAGCAGGCTGAAGATTGCCAGTTTTTGTGCGTGGTAGGCATCTGCGAAAGGTGCCAGTACTTGTGCTCGGTGGGAGATTGTGATGGAGGATAGCAATCCTCTGAGGTCGTTTTCGCACGCACTGGAAATCAGAATTTATGCCCTTTTCTCTGCACAAATTCGGCTTCACAGGACAAAACGCAAATAATAAAAAACCGTCGCTAGCACATGAATAAGATTCGCATATCAAAGGTTTGCATGAGTCATCAAAGCAACACTAAAACACCAGATGCGAATAACTAACCCGATCACCCAGCGGAATTGCATGAACGGACACAAGAAACATTCCACCGACCCATATTAAACATCACGATCGAATTCATCTTGTTGGTTCACGCGTGACGCGCCTCTTATGATGTCATGTAAATCTGTTATACGTAGGAGCAGTCTCTCGGATAACAAATAATAGGAGGACGCCAAATTTTCTTTCAGGTAACGGCATCATAGGCCTCAGGAAATTAGCGATTGGTTATCTTGAGCAAATAAACTTGTACGAGAAAAAATGGAACGGTAAAACGAAGGTATCGCGATATATTTCAGTCACATGCGAAGTGTCGGGAAAAAACCTCACGCTCTGGAGCTCGAGTCGGACCCTCCGAAAGCTGGAACCATCGTTATTTGCAGTTGCTCTTAAATTTCTTGCAGATTACCTGACAACGAGCCGCGTTGAATGGGAAAGCAACGCTCTCCTCATACACCGAAGAACAAAAGCACACATAACGTTGATGTACCCGTCAAAAGTCTATTTCAGGCTTGGCTACTAGTGTGCAAGCGGACTAATCTACGTCAGCGAGAATTTTCACGCCACCTATATTGATCATCAGTCCATTGAAGCGCGTGCCTTAATGAAAGTACACTCCAATCTTCGAGAATACCGCTTGGCAAGAGTAACGCGCAAAGAAATTAATGCTCTGCCCTGGGAAGAAAGAAGTCGTATTGAGGGAACTCTTTGAAACACGCCAGCATTGTGTCAGTCTCCTTTTACAGCTAAAGCTCTTATGAGATCACAACAAGGGCCGCTTTTGGCGCCGTATTTGTCCGCCGCCGCCGCTACCGCCGGTGTCCGTAACCACTATCGCTCGAAATAAGAAAAAAACGAAATAAGAAAAAAGTCCAGGACGGAACGAGGTTCGAACCTGGGCTCTCTGCGTGGGAGCCCAGTGTTCTGAAAAAGACCCTATACAAGTTTCATGTCGAGAAGGAACCACATTACCATATGTAATGTAGAGTGGTAGAGGAGTAAAACAACAACTAAGTGTCACACAACGTGAATTCTGTAACCAGGCATCACACAATGCGAATTGCGCAACGAGTGGGTTGCTGAATGCTTCCAACCCATTACAAAGGGCTCTACCATAATTCTTCATCGTCATCAGCCACAGCATCAATAAAGTGCGCATAATGTCCTACAGGTGTTTAGCATGTACCACAGTTCTCCGCAGAATTACGAAAAATTGCATAGCGGCTGCTTCCCTACTTCACAAAAATTATGATGATTTAGTGTGTATGGGTTCGTCGCAAGTGCACTTCTATTTTTTTGCCAAGGAAGCCCATACAGCTCCCATCAACCATTTCCCCAGAGTCTCAATAAAGGTAATTCCCTCTCTCTATCTCTTTCTCACGTTAGCGTATGTTATAAAGCGTGGTGAGAGAGTGAAATAACGACCGGGCGTCACACAATGCGAATTACGTAACTAGTGGGACCTTTAAAGCTTCCAACCCATTACAAAAGGCTCAGTCATAATTCTTCATCATCATGAGCCGTCGCATAAAGAAACTGCACATAATGCCTTACAGATGGTACCTCGCTTCTCCGCAGAATGACAAATAATGACGTGGTGGGTGCTTCCCAACTTCACAAAAATTATGATTTCTTGCGTAGTGGGTACGTTGCTAGTGTTCCCGCAATAGTAGCCGCAAGCGAGTTGATAATGGGCTATAGAAATGCCGCTCTTCGACCTTTCGCTGTGACTGTGATGCGCTTTCCGCGCAGGCCTGGCGTATTTTTTTCCGGATGCGCAGGCTTGTAATGCATGTCGTTCTCAGTTGCACGTTGTCTGCTTGGGCCTTAGTGTTTCCTTAGCAGTGGACATGCTCGTGAAAGGACGTGTGGCAGCACCTGGCATACTCGTGCCTGCTACAGTGACTTTAGGCTCTACAGACGCTCCAGCCGCCCTCCACCATTTCACTGTGCCCCACCGCTTCCTCCGCGACCTAGAGTCACTAGAAAAATTTCAGAGTATCGCATCTGTTTTCCGCGCGCCGCCGCCGACGCGATTGGCTTACTCGCATCACGTGACCTCTCGCCGCCATATCCCTTCCAAGCGCTTTGGGCGCAGGCGCGTTCAATGCAGAGCGTGGCCGGACATTTAGCAGTACTAGGGTGGCTAGAAGGGGAGGTGTGATGACCGGGCAAGAAAAGTTGGCCGCCATTCGCGTGAATGCCGTGGGGCGGCGCTGTCGTCGGGGGCGCCGTCAGCGAACGTAGCCGTTCTCTGTTCTCGGCAGGGAGATCGCTTCAGTGGAAATGCGTTACCAAATTATATAAAACTTCAGCTGATAATGCAGTTCCTAGCTGATAATGCAGTTGATAATGCAGTTGCATGCATAATACTTGAACATGTTCTATTTACCAATGTTATGACTCATGTGAGCACGCATTCCTTACTTAATCCTCAGCAGCACGACTTTCGTAATCGTTTTTCCTGTACAACACAATTACTTGAATTGACACTTATCCTGTGCTTTAGATAAAGGTTTCTCTGTTGACTGCTTGCTCTAGATTAAAAAAAAAAAGCCTTTGGCGTTGTACCCCACTCTTTATTAATTGAAAAACTAAAAATGTATAATGTGAACGATACAGTTAATTGTGAACTGGTTAAACAAGTATTTAAATTTGAGAAGGCAAAATGTCATTATCAATGGTAAGACATCCCGGGAAGTTGATGTGTCCTCTGGCATGCCCCAAGGGTCAGTCTTGGGTGCGCTATTGTTCCTCATCTACATAAATGACAATTGTTCCGGTATTTCATCACATATCAAATTATTTGCCGATGACTGTGTTTTGTACAGAAATATACATAGCTCCCACGATTGCACTACTCTCCAAAACGACCTCGACAGGGTCTTAGAATGGTGTGATAGGTGGCGTATGTTTATTAAAGCAAAAAAAAAAAACAGTGCATATGTGTTTCACTAGGAAAAAGGCCCCCCATGACTCTTTTTATGTTGTAAATTCAACCAGGCTGCTATCAGTTCGCGAACACAAGCATCTTCGTGTATATTTCACACCGGACCTTTCCTGGAGCTGTCACATCCATCACGTCACAAAGCCGGGTGTGTGCTAGGTTTCCTGCGCAGAAATGCAAAAGCTAACCATTTGAGGCCAAGACTCAACTGTACATGTCTAACGTTCGATCTATCTTAGATTATGCTTGTGCTATGTAGGATCCGTGGAAGGCAAGTGACGCGTCCAATTTAGAAAGAATTCAGAACTTGGCTGTTTGGTTTGTCTGCTCTGACTATACCAGGAATTTCAGTGTTTCAAAAGCAAAAGAAAGGTTTGGTTGGGAACTTCTACACAAACGAACGGAATATCTGCGGTTGAAACTATTTCATAACGTATTTCATGACCGAACGGGTCTGGACCCGTCGCGATACTTTCACAAACCGGATTACGTTTCGCAGCGATTACATCATGCCAATAAGATAAAGGAAATAAGCTGCTCGACTGACGCATTTAAAATGTCATTTTTTCCGAGGACGATAAGCAAGTGGAATAGGTTGTCTCCTGAAGTAGCAGAAATTACTTCACATGAAGTATTTTCAAGTTCACTTCTGGGTCTCCAGTAGTGTACTCGCGCGGTTGTGTAAGGACAAAACTGTACTATGAACCCGATTTATATTGTGTATATCCCATGTATCACTACGTAAGTTGACAGTGAATTGCATTTATTGTAATGTTGAAGTGTTGGAATCTGTATTCTGTATCAAAATATTGTATTCTCGCCACCCCCCCAACTGTAATATGCCCTTGGGCGCTGTGGGTACTATGAGAAATAAAGAAATAAATAAAGCAAGAAAAAATTTCGGGGGGTGTCAGAACCCCCGCACCCCCCCCCTTAATTACGGCCCTGTGGGCTTAATTATGCTCCAATGCACTCTGATCATTTTATTCGTGCGCCTCATTACGTGCGAAAGCCGATAACTTGATTTACGCAAACCAAATCAGGATTAAATCATGGCATACATGGTAATACAACGTTCGGTAGTCTTTTGAGGCTCAATTCAGAAACCAAATAAATAAATGCAACGTGTTACTAGGTAAAGAAACTTTATTGTGTACAACAGAATGCACTTGGTTGTTTCCGCAGCTTGCCTCACATCACACAAGGCTTTCTCCTTTTGATTTCTTTGTCATTAATTTCTTTGACATTTTGTCATTCATTCCGCTGTTTGCGCAAATGCTTTGCGTAAACAGCAGAATTCTCTTAAAGCGGTTTGTCAGCCCTCGGAATGGAGCGTGCCCACTTCAAGAACAGTTCTTGGCAAGTCGGTGCACGGAAAAGGGACACTTTTTCCCAACAAGATCTGTAGCCGGAATTACACCCTGGCACAAAGCACCAACGCTGAGTTTTTTTCTTTGAGGTAGACGGCATCTTTGCTAGCACACAGCACTCATGAATCAACAGCACACGCCAACAGTTCGCAGCAAACTACACAACTACAAACCGCCGGCCAACCTCTCTCCGCGGAAACGCTGACGGCGCCCCAGACGGCAGCGCTACGTTTTGCCCTAGCGGCGATCACGCGAAAGAGGACCACCCTCTCCTATGGCTGGCCGCCGCGCTCAGCACACCTCCCCTTCTAGCCACCCTAGCAGTACCACGGTCCCCAGAAGTACTTCGTCGCGTTTTTAAACGCGTCATGCAGACAGGGGCGTAAGCAGACATTTTTTTCGTGGGGTGGGGGGGGGGGGGCACCTCCTTGATCTGAAGTGGGAGCCTGGCAGGCAGACGTGGTCGAGTGTCATTTCGTGCTATGTATGCCACGGGAAAAAAATTCGGGGGGGGGGGAGGGTACGGGCCCGGTGTGCCACCCTGGATACGCCACTGCATGCAGATGCAAGTAGAGAGTAGCTCACCAGCAATCGAACGTTACTGGTGAGCTGCTATAGGAATCTCGTTTATTTTTTCATGCCGTGTGAGGAAAATTAATGTCCAAGAGCGCCGTTCTACGTGGCTGCATAGTTGGCCGGAATGAATTCGCCCCCCTCAAATAACACTCCTTCCTTCAGTGAACTACACTAACTTCTCTGGAAAAGATCTTATGTGACAGGATACTTCACCTTTTCGGTTCGCTATGTTCAGCGATATTGAAAACTACATACCTTTCTATTTACTCGGCTGTTTATATCTCGATCTGTTGAACAGATTACGCATGCTATCCGAGTTATGGGCGTGTCATGCACGAGAGCGAAATCGAAGATTTATTAAAATAATAACTGTTTACTGGTATACCTTGAAGGCAATTGTGGCATGACCATTTGCCACTGCGCAAAACTGAAGCGTGGAACTCTGTTGATAAATTTGGTATAAGGCAATGTTATCAAGCGTATTTTTAAATTTGTTGCAAAAATGCTGCTAATGCTGCATTGCGCCGAGCGTACCCTTAAAATACTGTTTAGTGGGTGAGAAATGGTCACAGCAAAAAAAAAAAAAAGAAAAAGGCAGATCCCACGCATTGAGGGAGAAGATTTCATGCGAGCCCTAGGTCTATATACATACTGTGTTGCAGTAGCATGCGCTTTAAAAATTCCGGGATGTGCTATTTCTGATCAAAAGAACATAAAGCACCGTGCTGTGGAAGTTTCAATAAGGGTGCATTATGAAAAAAGCAAGTGCAGCAGTGCAGAAACCGAACCCCAGCTGTTTACGCGCTGGCAACGCAAAAAAAAAATCTGTTGGTCGGAACACGGAAAAATATTTGCAAATTCATTGCAACGTTGGGAATATTAAGGAGACAAGAAATAGGAAATGAAACAATTAAGTAGTGATGTAAATCATTTTTGATGGCCTATTTTCTACGTATCGCAAGATAAAATGCACCTTACCTACCGCACGCCAATTCGCCCGTGCGTTCGGCTGCTGGCGTTCCGAATCAAGACATAAATACGTCGCGCACAACTTCCAATTACCGTACACACACAACTTCTATTACACATATCAACCAGTTGAACAGCAAGCATGGTGCGCAAGCAAGCTATGCGTCAGCGATCAGTCGAAGGACGCAATGTTGAATGTTTTCTACAGGGGCGTAGCCAAGGGGGGGGGGGGGGGTTACCCCCCCTCGAAATTTTCCAATTTTGCTTGCGTATATAGTCACGCACACATACAAACGCACGCACGAACATACATAAAGTATGGTTGAAGCCCTCCCCCCCCCCCCCCCCGAAAAAACTTTCTGGCTACGCCCCTGGTTCTCTATGTTCTATAACGTTCTCGAGCGCAGTGAACCTGAACACCGACTGCAAAGCTAGCGCAAACAGTCAAGATTCACCAAATGTCGAAGTAAATGGCATCTCGCACGATGTCACTGCGCTAATGCAACTATGTTTACGGCTCCGAACCTAGCGAATACACCCCGGCGTGACACGAAAAGAGACCGATGAAGCCATGAAGAGAGTTCGCGAGCACATGGCAACATTCGCCGTACGTTTCATTAGTTACACCGCTAAGCGCGCAGTCGATCCATACCTGTCGATGACTCGAAATCACTTCTATTATCCTCTTGAACAAACACGCACACATAATGCCGTTCCGCGGAGCGTAACACGGCACCGAGGCTAAAAGATCGGTCACTTCTCAACACGCGCTAGCAACGCACCGGACGGTCTGGAAGGGAAATGGCCGCCGCCGCTCAATGTTGCCCGCGTGCAGCCTACCTTTGCGGTACTCTGATTTTCCAGTGATTCTACCGCGACCCAGGCAGTTACGCCATCTATGGGTGTATCTGCGAACCGGTGTGTGACATGCGGCGCAGGTAATCATCTGTCTTAGGTCCAGGCCTAGAAGAGCTCCGCTAATAAAAGAACGGTAAAGCAGGAGTTGCTCAACTGGAAAACCTACGCAAAGGCAACAAGAAGAAGAAGAAAAGAACTTTTATTATTTGCCGGAAGATTGTTGGGCTGGACTCCCACCTAGGAACTAACGGGGACACGGTGTCTCCTGGCAGCTTCCGCGGCCAGCTGGATCGCTCAGAGCTGCTTGTCCGGGCCCTAAATGAGCAGCGCAGTCCGCCAACGCGCCCAAAGGCCTTCATTGGAGGTCGCGACCCTAGTATTGCTGAATAATGCTGGACATGCTGATAGGTTGTGATCAAGCGTGGCTTTGATGTTGCAGTACTGGCATAGATTAGTTGGGTATAATTCGGGATATATGTGGTGCACAATTTTGTAAATTTCGTTGCACACAAGGTCCCTATTGTCGTTCTGCGGCTTTCGTAGGTGGGATAATTTTCACAAGCGTCTCACACTATTTTGGCAGGGGACGAATCGGCGTCGACGTGGAGCAACAATTGTACGCACGACAGGTCGAGAGTGCGTGTCTCGTGTTAGGAGTTCCAAGCAAGAAAAATATTCTCCATGTCTGTAGTAATTAAGGACGCTGTGGTCACAGCGAAGCATTATTTGCAAACCCTGTGCCGGCGTAATTCGCTAAAACAGGTCACATGATCATGGAGACAAATGTCATAACCAGGTTGTCAACGAAATATTTTTCGTTTCGGTTTAATTTCATTCCACTGCGAAAATTCCGTTCCGTTTCTGTTCCGGAATGAAAACAAATGTTCCGTAACGTGCGTAACGACTTTTCTAGGCAAAACATTGAAGTTAAGGTAATCATAAAAAACATTGGATTTGAGATGTAGTTACTTGCCCTTCTCTTAGGAAAGTGGGACAACGGTACAACACGTTCTTGAGAGGAGCGGTAGTAACTGTACCACGAATTCCTACCAACTAGCACTAACCAGTTCAAAGTTATAGTGTTTATTTTCTCAAAAGTCAATTACGATTTTTTAGTGGGCTTAATCGTTTCTGTCAAGAGAGTGAGCAAAATCTCAGAAGCAGCGCCTCATTCAGTGTGCTCTTTGATGTCCGAGACCACTGTTAAGATAAGATGATTGCCAGGCCTACGCGGAGCACGCCGCACAGTCACAGCGAAAGATGGAAGAGCGGACTTTGTAGAGCCCGTTGTAGAGTCTCTCGGGGCAACTAATACAACTACACATGCAAGGTACCCACTACGCCATAAGTCATCGTAATTTTTCTGAAGTGGCCATGTTCCCACATGCATTTCTTCTTCATTTTCGGAGAATCGTGGTACCCGCTATACATCTGTAAGGCATGTGCACTTTGTGCTTAGGCTGATGATGATGAAGAATAATGGCTGAGCACTTTGCAGTAGGTGGGAGGCTGTACTGCGGAATGGGAGCCTCGATTCCATTCGAATTCCATACCGGGGAATTAGGACTTGCCCCAATTCCATCCCTTTCAATTCCTCGGAATGAAAAACAATTACACTATCTCCCACTCAAGGTAATCATGAGGGGATGCGAAACTGCATTTGGGGCGCACCCCAAGTTTCCGTTACGTTTATTTGGCGTTTCCTTTAGTGTGTGAGGTCTGTATTTAGTGTTTGTGTTAGCATTACGTTGTTTGTGCGTTGCTTCCGTCAGCGCCGAGTGAACGAGTGGCGCCGACGTTGACGTGGGAGGAGAGGCTGCCCCGCGGCTGCAGCGAGGGAGAGGAGAGGAGAGAAGGCGACCGAACACCTGCGTAAAGGAGGATAGAGGGAGAGAGAGTGGGCGCATGCGCAGTGGAGTGTGGATGCCACCACCGACGACGGACATAGACCCGAGCAAAAGCTGCTTCGCATCTAAAACTTAGCCCATTCCCATTCCGCGAATGACCGGGCAGTTTAATTCCATTCCTGTAATTCTTCAACGTAGGAGAGGCATGTTGGTAGTTTCATCAACTTAAGAATTAACGCCCCATAAATCTGATGCCATCAAATGCATTAAGAACTGCAAAAGTACGCAAAACACGTTACCAAGGTCGAGGGATAGTAGCTTGGCGACATATCTCGCGCAGTACAACCACCCTATATATACTAATTCCCATAGGGGCAGTTCTCCCGCTACCTGTAGTATTTGCATGGTCAGCATGTTTGAACGAATGGTGATGTTTTAATAATGTTTAATCTTGAATGTCATAATGCTAAAATGACGACATAGCGTATTTTTATGCTGAGAAAAGTAGCATTCGAGAAGACTAAGCAATTTTGCCACGCGTCTGGAGCGGTCGTGAATATAGAAAAGCTAAGGTTTGGTTATAGGGGAATAAAACCCTCTAGGTTTGCTGGTATCAATTGGAACAGTGCACCTCTCGGGCACGTTGTGCCTTTGCATCGAATACGGAACACTGGGCCGCACTGCTCGTCAGCACTGACGCTTGTCAAGTGCGCCTCGCAAGCATGGATGGGGTGAGAATTTTGTGTGTTCGCCTGTGCTCAGGTATGCAGTGTATTTCTTGTCGAATAGGTTATTTACGTGTGCCAGGTACTAAACTGCTCGTGAGATGGAAATCAGGCTGTGCATGGAGTATTCTCCACTTTCGTGTGCGGGTATCAGTGCTAACCAACGCGCAGGGGTACATTATTTTTCCCTCAGTATCTGCTGGGATAATGCATTTGTTTTTAGACTAACTGATGCCACGGTTTGTAGGAGGCGCGTTGCTTATAAATGCACCGTGCTTGTAATCAGCCAACCCATTTTGAAAATACTGCTTTATTAGTAGATTCGAGGCTCTGACTTACTAATTTTTAAAGTTTGAAAAACAGCACGTAGATGAAAGCGTGCTCTATTTTCGGAAAAAAGACGTCATTCTATTCCAATTCCATTGCGTGCAAAAAGCGCCTAATTCCATTCCCATTCCATTGCTCCAAGCGTTGTCCCCATTCCGTTCCGGGGTTGCGAAAATATGGAATGATTTCTGAATCATTTCAATTCTGGAGTGGCAACTCCGTAACACTGGTGGGAAGCATTAGACCACGCACTTTGCGCCATTAGCATTGTGTGATGACTGGTTATTATTTTACTCTTCTGCCACGCTATATTACATATGTTAAGACAATTACTTGCCCGATATGACGCCTGTATAGAGTATTTTTGCGAAGGAGTTACAAGCACCAGCGTGGCACTGTGGTGGAAAACCCGACTGCCACGCAGAGGGCGCGGTTAAAATCCCATGCGATCCTAGAATTTGTTTCTCATTCAATTTTTCTTATTTCTGAGACGAGGGAAAGAATGATAATACGCCCCCCCCCCCCCATACCAAAGAAGAAGCACCCGGAACACAATACGGACCGACGAGAGAAATGAGCAAGGGAAATACAGGAGAAGTTCAGCAATGACAAGGATGCGATATTCTAGACGCTGCTCCAGACAAGCGCAGACGGGGGTTTGCGGCAGCCGCACTCGATAGCCACAGACGCTGTAAGACGTGTGCGAGGATACGCACCACAAGTAACGAAACGGAGGAAGATGTAGCCATAGTATTCGAGGTAGCTCAGACAAAGGCAACTGTGATAGCGACTCTCAGACGGCAGTACGAAACTTTGCCAACGGCCGTATATCCCCGGAGGCACTACGCGTTCTACTTGCAAGAGGTCCAGCGTGTAAAAGAGATACATTGATTACATGGACACCCGCTCACACCCTCGCGGAGGACAGCAACGACGGGTGGTACACGAAGCGGCTCAAGGGCTTATGTACCAAGCTGCAATCTCAAGTGCCGCCGCAGCTCCCTCCGGACGTGACGGCGCGGTAGACGAATGAGAGTTGGAATACCGAATGACCAGATACAACGATATCACAAAATATTATAGGTTATAGAGGGGCATATTTCCGCCACCTCACACAAAATTGACAAAAAGCAGTCTGTTGAACGGCGGCGGTTACAAACTAGGACGTATCCGAATCCCGCGCTCTCGTACATCATAGAACCGGATATATAAAAAAACGGACAAATGTAAACAATGTGAATCCAGAGCCACTCCGGAGCATATAATATGGGAATGTCGAGGGATTAGTCACAGTACCGAGAACGCGTCCTCTAGTGACCGCTTTCGCGCCCGCTGAGAAGGCGCACTGTTCAGCTCCGCCCACGAGGATCTGCTCTGTGCCGTCCAGCGTGCTGAGGAAGCCGCCAGGGTTCAAGGTCTCCTGGCTGTCTTCTAGGCGGGGCCATCGGTCCGTCCCACCAACTCGCACGACTGGCAATGAAGTTATTTCCTTCCATCACGCGATAGCGGTCACGAACACCGGCGGCGGCTGACAACTATGGCGCCATAATCAGCTATTGTGATCTGATAACAGCTTTCGCTGTAACGACCTTCAGCGCCAACAATGCCCTCTCCACTTTGGCCTGCGTGACAGGCGCGCAAAAGTCCACTTGCTTTAATATAAACATCTCTCGTTGCCACTGTTTTCGTTTTTCGCACAATTTCAACATATCATTGTTTTGGAATTCCTGCCTGAGGTACGCGCTAATGCTGTACCCTGAGATATACTCACATTGCACGAGCTCAGTTGTTTTGGATTGCGAAATTTTCTCGTGAACCGAAAAACGATTTAAAAAATTTCAGTTTCACTCCGGAACGAAATAATATATAATGTTTCGGTTACGTTTTCGTTCCGGTCAAAAATATAGTTTTTTTCGTTCATCGTTTTCGCTTTTTGTTCCGTTCCGACACACTGGTCATAACCACTGTGGCACACAAGCACGCTTCCACAATATGAAATCATGAGAAGCATTGGAAAGCATATGAATGCGTGGTGCCGAAGATCACGTGACAAAAGTGAAAGGGGGGAGCGCCGTGAGAGGGCAAATAGGTAGGAAGACAGAGGGCACGTAATTGACCACGGAGAGGAGGTGCGACAGAAGGGGTAAGTGATAGGAGTATTACGAATTGCGTTTCGTGCAGCAGGTAAAGCGGAGAGCAGGGCAGATAGACCCCCTCGTCCGCGCTCAACGGTGGCGGACTCGTTAGTAATACCTTAACTTACTCAGTGGATGTGAAGCATGCAGAGCTGCTTTATGTGAAAGCGGTAAACCGTTCTGCTTAACAGGAAAAGTAATAATGTCCTGGTCATTGCCTGCTGGCTTGTTTCTTTTATTTTGTTTAAATTAATGTGACGATTTCTAATACAGTAATGTGAACTCTACAATGAAGACCAGTTAGCTTTCCGAGAATCTTACAAAGGCTAACTGAACAGCTGCGTGGCGTATTGTCAATGGGGCCCAACTAATGAGACCTGCGGAATAATGGTCTTCCCGGCACCAACTGTTGCACGAGTTTCTTGGATAACTTTTTTTCTGACCTTGTGCGCTTTAGGTGAATGTGCTGTCAATTACAACACACAGCGAGGCTATCTTGCCTACCTTATTTAAAACCTGATTTAAAACTCTCGAAAAATGTGGTGACGGGCAATTACAAGACCGGGACAACCACAACAAACGCTGTCCGCCTGCGACCGTCTCCATGGGATCTTCCTGCTTCGAGCCACCTTGGCTGCAGAAACCGCAGTTGCGTTTAGCTGAAAAATTGCAAATGTCGAACTGCAAGCTCCCCTGGCCCTGTGTAGTTCCTGAGGGCCTCAGCCTGTCATTGGTCTCGATATCACGGTGCAGATTCGAAGTATCACGACCTAATGCGTGTCGATCGAAACTAAAGGTGAGAGAGAGCGTGTGATATGAAGAAAAAAAGAAAACGTGCTCATGATGTGTTCTTGATAAGAAAATAAACCACTTTCCACCAGCTCCACGTACGTGATGTGGGACGTTGTGCACGTTCTTTAAACGAACGAGCATTTCTGTCCCGCGCGAGCGTCCCGTACGCTCCAGATTCGACGAATGCAGAAAAGAACACTTCTGGAAAGCGTGTCGCTCCCTGTCGTGTGTGTGCATTTAAATCTCTTGGTCGGAGAGATATTTCTAAGATGAAAACCTTAGGCCAGGCCTCGGAAAGTCTCAAGTTCTAGCCATCGCCGAAGGGGGCGAAAAAATCGACCCCGTCACAGCTAAAAAAAAAAACCATAGTGGCTCCGTTCAAATCTGCCCTCGGGGACGCCAAAAAATCCGCCAGAGGCGCCGTAATAAAACTAATATTTAAGAGAAATACAGCTACCATTTCCGCATAAAAGTGCCTTTTCTTGCGTAACTGAAAGTAATGTTTGAATGAGGAGTAAATTTGTTGTTTAGTGATTGAAAACATGGACTGCCACGTGACTTCTACCCTGAATTCCTCGATTCAAACGTTTTGGCGCGACATTTTCGGTCCCGGTGGCACGCACGGCCACGACTTCGAAAGCTGCGGTGCAAACTTTGTTCGCCGTGGTCCAATGCTTATGGTGTTCGCCTGCTGACCCATAAGTCGTGACTGAATCCCTTCTGAGGAGACCGAATTTAGATAAAGGCGAAAATCTGCAAGTCACGTACACACTGAAGATATCCAGGGGGTTGAAATTGCCGGAGCCCTCAACTATGGTGTCCCTTATAATGACATCGTGGTTTTGGAACGTAAAATCCTAGAAGTTACTACTTATTTAGCTGCAACACTGAAGTGTGAGCAGCATTGTAGGGCGACATGAGTTTAAGTGTTGTTGAAGTGGTGTTTGCTGGCGAAAATTTGCACGTGTGAGAGAGAGTGACGTTCGCTGTAAATGGCATTAAATTTGCCGAGCGACAGGCGTATAAGTTTCTGAGGTCTTACGAGCCAAAACAAGGCCGTTGTATTGGACGGCTCCCAAAATTTCGACCATAATGGGTTTTTTACCGTGCACTAGCGCATGCCCGCGTGTCTCGGACGTTTCGCCTGCATCGTAATGCGAAGGCTTAGTAGTGTGGTAAACTCTAGGTCGAGTTGGGTAGGTCAACAGGGCAGCTCTTGGCTGAGCCCCACAACAACGCTGTCGTCTTCATCCAATCGGTGTAATTTCGTCGCCCGTGCCAGAGCGACATTAACCCATACCCCTGACCAAATCGAAATGGCAAGCGGGTTCTGCTACACGTAGAAATCTGCAAAAACGTCTCTGGTGGTCTGCAACACCCGGCTGTCCCTACCCCACTATCAATTAGCACCTGAATGCAGCTTGCTTCACTTCATTAGGGGTAATTTTGATGTTTATTGACTGGCACGTATGTATGCCATGTTAGGGAAGACGAAATGTAGCCTAATGTGGTTATGGGCACGGCGGCAACGCATGGACGATGTGCTCAAACAAGTTTCTGCTTTTTCAACAGATGCTAGTCCTATGCGCTTCCTTCCATGGGAACGCACGGAGCATGCGCCTAGCCAATTCGGCCGGTGCTGCGGATTCAGCTGAATTGAAAACACGCCCCTGGATTGACAACCTCGACACCAGGAGCCATGGTGGAACAGCGCCGTGGGAAGACCGTATAAAGCAAGCACCGTCGTTGGCAGCAACCAGTGGGCACGGCGGCAACGCATGGACGATGTGCTCAAACAAGTTTCTGCTTTTTCAACAGATGCTAGTCCTATGCGCTTCCTTCCATGGGAACGCACGGAGCATGCGCCTAGCCAATTCGGCCGGTGCTGCGGATTCAGCTGAATTGAAAACACGCCCCTGGATTGACAACCTCGACACCAGGAGCCATGGTGGAACAGCGCCGTGGGAAGACCGTATAAAGCAAGCACCGTCGTTGGCAGCAACCAGTGGGCACGGCGGCAACGCATGGACGATGTGCTCAAACAAGTTTCTGCTTTTTCAACAGATGCTAGTCCTATGCGCTTCCTTCCATGGGAACGCACGGAGCATGCGCCTAGC
This sequence comes from Rhipicephalus sanguineus, assembly GCF_013339695.2. Lineage (NCBI taxonomy): Eukaryota > Metazoa > Arthropoda > Arachnida > Ixodida > Ixodidae > Rhipicephalus > Rhipicephalus sanguineus. The sequence goes on from NC_051184.2 coordinate 105,867,024, forward strand.
CAATTCGGCCGGTGCTGCGGATTCAGCTGAATTGAAAACACGCCCCTGGATTGACAACCTCGACACCAGGAGCCATGGTGGAACAGCGCCGTGGGAAGACCGTATAAAGCAAGCACCGTCGTTGGCAGCAACCAGTGGGCACGGCGGCAACGCATGGACGATGTGCTCAAACAAGTTTCTGCTTTTTCAACAGGTTAGTTCATACTCGAGCTATAAGAGCGACAATCGTTTCCTCGTAGTGCTGCCGTGCCCACGGTTGTTGTTTTCTGCCTTTGTATCATTATGTCTCCTGTTGTCGGGTGACATTGAGACGAACCCTGGACCTGATGTAAAAGTACTTGTGCAAGAGTTGTGTGAAGGTCAGAAGGCAATTCAAGCCAAACTAAATGGCGTAAACGATAGACTTAAAAGCCTGGAAGACATTGTACAGCTTTGCAGGGACCAAGCGGCAGGCCTTGCTGAGTTAAAAGAGACAACCGAGAGGTTGAATTCAGCTTTAGAAAAACAACAAGAAAAACTTGCCGGTTTAGAGGACAGAATGCGGCGAAATAATCTAATCGTGTTCGGGATATTGGAGAGTGACAACGAAACTTCAGAAGAACTTGAAAAAAAAGTGGTTGGTGAAATTCTGAAGAAAAAGCTGGGACTTAACTTGAAAACAATTGAGAGGATGCACAGAATAGGCAAGCCGCGTAAGATTAAAACCGCAGAGGAAAATTCAAGGCCTCGTCCGGTCATACTGAAGTTTTATGATTATAAAGAGAAAGAAAAGGTGTTTCAAAACTGCGCAAAGTTAAAAGGAAGTGGCATTTCTGTCGGCGACGACTATTCGAAAGAAACATTGGATAAGCGCAGGCTACTCTGGAAGTCTGCGTTGAAAGAAAAAGAAGAAGGCTCGCGAGTGCGCCTGAACCGCGACAGACTTACTGTAGATAACAATGTCTATGTATGGGATTATTCCAAGAATGACCGTGTCCGGATACGGCAATTCTCGAAAACCAAGCAGACACAGTCAAAGTATACGCCGACAGATAGTCACCGTTGAACCTATACCGTCTTACCGGAAACAGACTTTCGACTTATAAACCTTAATGCTCGAAGCCTCGCAAATAAAGTCGGCGATATAGAATATGTGCTAGCCAGTTATGACCCCCATGTAATTATTGTCAGCGAAACATGGCTGAGACCAGAAATACAAGATTGCGAGCTGCTACCTCCAGGTTTTAAGATAATACGTAATGACCGAGACTCTAGGGGAGGAGGAGTTGCAATCATACTTCAGGAAAATATTGAATGCGTAAGGTTGAACGGTATCCCTAACCACGAGAGCGCTTGGTGCCAAATCAAATTAGGAACTGCTTTAGTCGTAATAGGAGCTATCTATAGATCGCCTAACGCATCGATCGAATACTTAGAGGCCCTGCAAAACTACTTAGAACAACAAAAGGCGTGGAACCAACGGTTAATAATTGCGGGGGATTTTAATTTGCCGGGGGTTGACTGGAACACGATTAACATAGAATCACGGGAACGAGCTGACTGTGAACTGTTGTTTGACATTGCTTTCGCTAACGATTTAACGCAGGTAGTACAAGAAAGCACGCGAAAAACGGGAACTGTGCAATCCATATTAGACTTGGTATTTCTGGATGGACGGTTTGAAAATTATCAAGTAGCAGTTCAAGATGGCATATCAGACCATCAACTTGTGTTTGTACAAATCAAAACCAATGTTCCGGCAGCGACTGTTAAAGAATGCATTGTGCACGTCCCCAATTTTGCAAAAGCTGACGACACGAGCATTATAGATTATTTATCGTTTAATCTAGACAGTCTGAGCTCTGACGATGACGTCAATGAATTGTGGGCAAGATTCAAAACCATTATTTTGCACTGTGTAAATTCATTCGTACCACTAAGAAAAAAGAGAAGAAATAAGCGTAATCCTTGGATAACGCGAGAGATTGTTCGTCTGAAGCGAAAAATAGGAAGACAAAGGAAAGCAAAAAATCGTGAAAAGATGGCTAACCTATCTGCACAGCTGCGAATAAAGCTTAGACAAGCAAAAAAGAAATATTACGAGGAAACACTTACGAACTTCATGGTGTCTTCCCCGCAAAAATTTTGGCGTCACTTGTCACAAACCGCTCCAAATCAATACAGCATTATTGTTAACGACGAAGTCATAACCGACTGTTCGAAAATTGCCTCCCACCATAATAAGTTCTTCCAGTCTGTCTTTTCAAATGTTTCTTGCCGTACTACTACTACTACAGTTACACCATTTTCACAAGTGTCAGACATGCCAGAAGTACAAATCAGCTATGAAGGGATACTGTCGCTAATTTTAAACATTAAAGAACAAAAATCTGTTGGTCCGGATGGAATTCCAAATGCCTTTTTGCGAAGATACGCCGAATGGATTGCTCGGTACTTAGAAATAATCTTTAATGCATCCTTGCAACAAAAACAGGTCCCAGATGACTGGCTTGTTGCAAAGGTTATCCCAATACACAAAACCGGAGACAAGCAGAATATTGAAAATTATCGACCCATTTCCTTAACTTGCGTCTGCTGCAAACTCCTCGAACACATAATATCGAAAGCAATATATAAGTATCTAGAAAACAAGAAGGCCCTACATTCCAACCAACATGGCTTCCGGCAAAAACTGTCAACTGTAACACAGCTTGTTGAAACCATTCACGACTTTTCAAAAGCAATAAATAATGAAAAACAGGTTGATGCAATCTGCCTTGACTTCTCAAAAGCTTTTGATAAGGTGCCCCATAACGAGCTAATAAAAAAACTTAAACAACTCGGAATAAACAGCAATGTAGTGGAATGGATAAAGTCATATTTGTCACATAGGACACAGTACGTAGACATAAATGGCCACCAGTCCGATCGTCTAAAGGTTACTTCCGGTGTCCCCCAGGGTTCTGTCCTTGGACCGGTATTATTCTCGTCTATATTAACGATATTTGTTCAGACATCAGTGACGATGTTACTGTGCGGCTGTTCGCCGACGATTGTTTAATTTATCGGGAAATATCTACCCACAGTGATCAAAAAAATCTCAGCGACGCGCTGGCGTCTATTGAAAAATGGTGTGCAACTTGGAAAATGCAGCTAAATAAAGAAAAAACTGTTGTTTTACGCGTGACAAACAAAGTCAAGCACGTCCTAAATTTTGATTATGAATTAAGTACCAGTGTACTAGCTACCGTTAACAAATGTAAATACTTAGGAGTGACAATATCTAAAGACCTCAACTGGACTCAACATATCAATAATATTTGTTCTACCGCTGAAAAAAAGCTATGGTTTCCTACGTCGCAAATTAAAGCTCGCTCCAGCACCAGTAAAGCTAACAGCGTACATAACAATAATAAGGCCTACACTAGAATATGCAAGCATCATATGGGACCCTTATCAGAAAGGATTAATCAATAAACTTGAGCGAGTGCAAAGAAGGGCGGCAAGATTTATTCTTTCAAGGTACTCCCGAACTGATTCTGTGACAGATATGCTGCAAGAACTAAACTTGCCCACCCTCTTGGAACGCCGTCGCATAGCCAGACTAAAATTCTTGTACTTACTTTCTCGAAATACATTTAACTTTGATGTAGCGCAGTACCTCATTCCACGACATGTCCGAAACCTACGAAGCGATCACTGCAGAAACTTTCTAATCCCCCAATCTCGGGTACACACATACGCATACTCTTACTTCCCTAGGACCATAAAAGACTGGAACGACTTACCGGAGGCTATACGGGATTGTGAAACTTTAGAAAAATTTGAATCCAACACTACGAAATATTTTCTGAGTAAATCTTCATGAATGTCAACTCTATTTCTCTTGCAATTGAAATAATGCCATGGAATGTAGCTAATTTGACATATTTCATGTGAGTTGTAAAATTTAGTATTGCGATGTATAATGCTGCGAATAGGTGATGTAATGTATGTATATGTAAGTTGGAGAACGAATCATCGTGATGTGAATTTTCCTTCTATTGCCTATGTATTGCTGCTTTATGTTTTACATAATATTTATATGCAAGTTATTTACTTTTTCACTATTTATGTGTAGTGACATATTATGAATTCTAGAATATATGTATTAGCTAAATGTTGCTACTTCATGTACACAATGATTGATGATTGATTTGTCATATTTGTACCCCACCCCTGTAACGGCCCAATCGGCCAACAGTACCTGGAAATAAAAAAATAAAAATGTCTTGACACGAATGATGGAATAATGAAATAGTATACCGTGGTTAATAAACTTCGCCATGTGTTCTTGAATATTACGAAAGTCTGCGTGCCGTTTTTATTTTTGAGGTTAAGGAGTGTAACGGCGGTGTGTCCATGTACAGCAGACGTTCCGCAAGGTAGAGGTACAACGGCAGCCGTCAACTGGCATATTTGCCAATGTGACCGCCATTGAATACTGGGTATCGCCATGGCAACGCTGGATATCTCTGCCTTGTCGCTCACCGCTGACGGCCGGCGCGCGGTAACGAGCAAGCGGACCGTCGCTGTGACCAGTGACGAAGCGCAAAAAGTGCGCCCCTGCGCCTCGGGTGCCGCGGATAACGCGCAGAATATGCGCAGTTATCATCCGATGGTTGGCAGCTGGTTTGCTGCTCCCAGTTTTCTTGCGAACTCTATCGTTAATGTTGTTTAAAATACGCATGAACGTTTTTTAATTAACCGATGTAATCAAATTGCAATTATGGTGGGCAGTCGTAGTGCTACTGTATGGTACCGCAGGAGCTGCGATACCGGCGAAGGCGTCAGTTTCCTCAGGTTCCTCGACGATGGCAGGTACACGTACTTTCAAGCTCAGCGTTTTTCTTTCTGCTTTGTGACCTCGTTAACATATCACACTTCACTGTTCTCGCTTTTGAGTTGTATGCTAACACGAGTGGACAAAGCTGCTATTTCACTTGTACTTGCAAGGTCTGGTGGGCTCGAATGAACGAGTGAATTATGTGATGGCATGAGCACGACCTTGCCAGACTGTTGATGAAGCCTACTTTGAGAATGACCGGGATAGAAAATCATTCCTCCCTTCTCTGTATTTCTGCACCTCTTTGAGGCCTTGCATATACCGCATTTATGGGTTGTTTCATCGGTATCACGTGTTAAATGCTCATGTTTTCTGCCATTCTGTAGACATCCGCTATATTCTGATTTCTTTGAGTGAACCTGCTTGGTATTCTCAGCCTGACCGCAATATGTTGTAATAACAACAGACCCGGGGGTCTTCAGGCGTACTCGTTGAAAGCAAGTACTGAAACTGTAGCAAAAAAAAAAATACTGATGCTTTACGCCTGCCCTACAATACAAGTTGGTTATTGTGAGCGCTAGCTGACGGTGGAAACGGGCAACAAACGCCATCTAATTTGTTTTGTCTCTTTGAAGTACCGCGAAGGCTAGTCGTTTACGAGCTCACGATGTCTCAACAAGGGACTTTTACCGCTTGCTCACTGTCAATAAAGATTATCTTTCCTTCTACTCACTCGTGAATTGTTCTTACTGGTGCCAGTTGCCAATGTATGCCTTTCGGTTCCTAGTAACGCACAGGTACTGCGTTCCGAAGCGCGCTTTGGCGTGCTGCTGGGCGTATCGACGCGCTTAAAACAAGCGGGCGAAAGATAATGAGACATCCGTAGCCCTACGCGATTCCCGGCCTCTTTCGTCCACTTCTGTTTAAAAAAAATAGAATAAAAAACCAGCCGATTTACCAGCGTATTCGCATACGCACGCGGTACGGAATAAAAAAAGGCAGCCATTTCCTTTTTCTACCTAAAAAAACATCATCATCAGCCTGTCTACGCCCACTGCAGGGCAAAGGCCTCTCCCATGTTCCGCCAATCAACCCGGTCCTGTGCTTTCTGCTGCCACGTTATACCTACAAACTTCTTAATCTCATCTACCTACCTAATTTTCTGTCTCCCCCTCACGCGTTTACCATCTCTTGGAATCCAGTCAGTTAGCCTTAACGACCACCGGTTATCCTGCCGACGTGCTACGTGCCCGGCCCATATCCATTTCTTCTTCTTGATTTCAACTATGATGTCCTTAACCCCCGTTTGTTTCCTGACCCACTCTGCTCTCTTCCTGTCTCTTAAGGTTACACCTATCATTTTCCTTTCCATCGCTCGCTGCGTCGTCCTCAATTTAAGTTGAACCCTCTTTGTAAGTCTCCAGGTTTCTGCTCCGTAGGTAAGTACCGGTAAGATGCAGCTGTTATATACCTTTCTCTTGAGGGATAGTGGTAGATTACCATTCATGATTTGAGAATGCTTGCCGAATGAGCCCCATCCCATCCTTATTCTTCTAGGTATTTCACTCTCATGGTTCGGCTCCGCGGTTACTACCTGTCCTAAGAAGACGTACTCCTTTACAACTTCCAGTGTCTCTCCACCTATCGCACAGCGCTGTTCTCTGCCACGATTGTTCCACATTACTTTAGTTTTATGCATATTAATTTTCAGACCTACTCTTCTACTTTCCGTATCCAGTTCAGTAATCATGAGCTGCAATTCGTCTCTCGCGTTACTTATCAATGCAATGTCATCAGGGAATCGCAGGTTACTGAGATACTCTCCATTAACTCTCATCCCTAATTCTTCCCAATCTAGGGCCCTGAAAACCTCCTGTAAACACGCGGTGAATAATATTGGAGAGATCGTGTCTCCCTGCCATACTCCCTTTGTTATTGGGATTCTCTCGCTTTCTTTATGGAGGCCTATAGTGGCCGTGGAGCCGCTGTAGATTTCTTCCATTATGTTTATGTAGGCTTCGTCGATGCCCTGATTCCGCAGTGCCTGCATGACTGCTCATGTCTCCACCGAGTCAAATGCCTTCTCGTAATCTATGAAGGCTATGTATAGGGGTTGGTTGTATTCCGCGCATTTCTCTATCACCTGATTGATAGTATGAATATGGTCTATCGTTGAGAAGCCTGTACGAAATCCTGCCTGGTCCCTTGGCTGATTGAACTCTAATGTCGTATTAATTCTGTTAGCAATTACTTTTGTAAATAGCTTGTAGACAACGGACAGTAAGCTTATGGGCCTGTAATTTTTCAGGTCCTTGACGTCCGCTTTCTTATGGATCAAGGTAATGTTGGCATTCTTCCAAGATTCTGGTATCCTCCCCGTCGAGAGACGCTTCGTATACAGGGTGGCCAGTTTTTCTAACATAATCTCTCCACCGTCTTTCAACAGGTCTGATGTTACCTGATCCTCACCAGCTGCTTTGCCTCTTTGCATTCCCTTTAGGGCTTTCTTTACTTCTCCTGTCAATACTGGTGGGATGTCAGATTCCTCTGCGCTAATACTGCTTTTTACCTTATCATCCTGACTGTCTCGGCTGCTGTACAGATCTCTGTAGAACTCTTCCGCTACCTCAACTATTCTATCCATATTGTTTGTGACATTGCCTTCCTTGTCCCTTAATGCACACATCTGATTTTTGCCTATGCACAATTTTGTCTTCATAGCTTTGAGGCTTCTTCCGTTCTTTAGAGCATGCTCAATTCTCTCCATGTTATACTTTCTTATGTCGGCTACTTTACTCCTATTGATTAGCTTCGAAAGCTCCGCCAGCTCTATTTGTCTGTTGCACTTGAGGCTTTCATAGCTTGACGTTTCTTAATGAGGTTTCTTAATGACGTTTCTTAATGAAGTGGCATAGAAGCGAGCAGGTGGAATTGCTTCAATATGCTGGCCGTGTTTACGTCAACTTTCTGTGTACGTCAAGCTACAGGGTGTGAAAAGTAGCAGACGGAAAAGCTGTGAGTTTTAAGTTTCCCTGTTGTATAAACTTTGCAATCCTTGTCCATTCTTCTAAATTTGAGGCTATATAAATGACCTGGTGCCAGCATTTCCTAGAACTTGGCTTAGATGTGCACCGAATTTACTTATAGATTAAGCGTCTAATTCTCGCTCCTTCTCCAACTGTGGAATTCACCGACATCGTTGTGCGAGTGGCCACACCAAAAACAAAGCTGTTATAGAAACCACATTGTTTTCAGACTAGAGCAACGCACAACGGCTATTTTTGGGATCGGAAGTGACGCTTCATCACGTGGGAGTGACAACGGTGGCCGGGCATTTTGATTAGTTTGACGCACGTAATATTCATATGGTCTTTAATTATAACGGCACTCTTTGGCTTTAATTATAACGGCACTCTTTGTACTTCCTCAGATACAAAATGATTAGTTTTTAAATATGAAAATTTGAAAACAGTTGCCAAATGGCACTAGGACTACGGCCACGAGTAGTCCGGTATGTCTCCGCGAGAGGCGCATGGCGATTGGAAACGACCTTTGAAGCCAGTGGGAGAGTGAAATGCAAAAGGGAACTGCTGGGGTTTTGCTTCTGTTAGCGTGCACCGATTTCGGTGATCCTTTTTGCATTCCTCTCAGTATTGAGCACTACACGCATTCCAGTGCTGCACAATGCAGACGGAAAAGTGTTGCAGGGGCCCCTTTAACAGTTTTGGATGGGAATATTGAAGCGACACCAAAAATTTATATACAATTATTAACGACACTAGCATTAATTAGATGTTACACTAGAGCATTTACAATTTCATTATCAGAAAAAGACATCCTCATTAAATGGCCAGTCTCCCAATACGCACCTGTTATCAGGAACTGATGACGGTAGAAATTCCCAGCAAATTAAAAAAAATATTAAATACGGAGAAAGGGCAAAACCAAAGCCGAACCCCAACCATGCAGTAATGCGTTAAGGGGCACATACCAAAATTGTATGGCGTACAGCGATGGCAGTCGTACAGCGATGGCGTAGTGGTAGAGCATCAGCTTCGCATGCAAGAGGTCCGTGGTTCGAATCCCGGTGCCGGACAATTCCCAACCGGATTTAAAAAAAATATCCGCGTGGTGATGGAATTGTGTAAAAAGGCCTGGGGTGCAGCCTCACTGGCGACCACAGCCAGCAATGCACTCCCTCACCAGAGCAGGTTTGGCCACCCTGGTGTAGTACTTGGCCACTACCTCCCACATGAATACACCAATTAACCCTCGGCCCTCAGTCCCCAGCGGCTGCGAAGCAACTGACCAAGGCGGCGGCCAGACCTGCGACGCAGAGGAGGGTGCTAAGAATCTCTGGGTCCGGACAGGCCGCCATTGGAATCTGAACTTGGCTACGTATAACGCTAGAACTTTATCTAGTGAGGCGAGTCTAGCTGTAGAATTAGAGGGTGTTCAATGGGATGTAATAGGGCTCAGTGAGGTTAGGAGGCCACAAGAGGCATATACAGTGCTGAAGAACGGACACGTCCTATGCTATCGTGGCTTAGCTGACAGAAGAGAACTAGGGGTGGGATTCCTTATTCATAGAAATATAGCTGGTAATATAGAGGAATACTATAGCATTAATGAGAGCGTGATATATTAAGTTTAATAAGAGGTACAAGATGAAGGTGGTACAGGCCTACGCGCCTACATCCAGCCATGATGATCAACTGGTTGAACGGTTCTACGAAGACGTAGAATCAGCAATGAGTAAGGTAAAGACACAGTATACTGTACTGATGGGCGACTTTAATGCAAAGGTAGGCAAGAAGCAGGCTGGAGATCATGCAGTTCGGGAATATGGCATCGGTTCTAGAAACGCCAGAAGGGAGTTACTAGTAGAGTTTGCAGAACGCAATAATTTACGCATCTTGAATACCTTCTACAGAAAACGGGCTACTCGTAAGTGGACGTGGAGGAGTCCTAATGGCGAAACTAAAAATGAAATAGACTTCATAATGTGCGGCCACCCGGGCATTGTACAGGATATGGAAGTAGGTAACAAGATCCGATGTAGTGACCATAGAATGGTAAGATCTGGAATTCAACTAGACGTGAGGAAGGAACGGCAGAAACTGATACGCAAGAAGCCGATTAATGAACTAGCTCTGAGAGGGAAAGTACAGGAATTTGGAGTTTCACTTCAGAATAGGTATGCGGCTTTAACCGAGGAAACCGCCCTTAGTGTTGACGCAATGAATGATAATCTAACTATTATCATTAAGGAGTGTGCAGTGGAAGTCGGGGGTACAGTCGTCCGACAGAACACTGGTAAGCTATCCCAAGAGACGAAAAAAACCCTAAAAAAACAAAGAACAATAAATTTTGTTTTGCGCTTCCTGTTTACATAGCGCCATCTCTTGGGTGCCTTCGGTAGTTTCATGCGCTACCGCTGATGATCTTTCGTACCGTTGTCAAGGCTACAGTTTCCCTTCTCTAAACTGGTTCTTTATTCTATGCTTAGGCGTGCCAGCAAACGCGAAAATTGACCGTCGCCATCGGTGTCCCTCGGCGTTGGCGTGAACACTAGTGATGTATAAAAATCAGCTTCACGTGACGGCGTCACAATATGACGTCCCTATAACGTCACGTGACCTGAAGTCACGTGATGACGACCTCACACGACTTCATCTCTTGGTTATAGGTGTGCCGATCACAGAGGCAGTGCAATACCAGGTGAGGTGCAGAAAGCTTGCAATGCCTGCGATCCTGAAGGCGATGTTAAACCAAGTTACACGCACAAAGACCTTTATACCCTGGCCTTGAACGAAGCACGTCTGGATTGTTTGCACACTTTCTGTGCTAGAGAGATACTCGTCTGCACGAATGACTCTCCCACCCAGACCAGGTTCATCGAAGCTATCCCATCACGACACATCAAACTTACAAGATTCGTCACGGGAGCACATTGTCTTGTTCGGAGCTTACTGTCCTGCAAGGTACCGTCGACTATATCAACCAACAACCGGCTAGTTGACGGACGGTATTCTGTGACTCAAAAGCGGCTCTACAATGTCTTTCGCCAGCACTTTGTCGCGAAACATACGAACAAATTTTGTCGGAGATATGAGAAACGCTACACTCTGCCATTGAAGAGAGGACACGACATCGTGTTTTAGTGGCTGCTAAGTAACTGCGGTATCTCTGCCAACGCGACACCACAGTTACTTGAAGCCGCCCGAAAAGCCCACGTAGAAACAAACCTTGTTTGATGCTTTTATGGAGGATTTGCGCGGCTTACCCTGAAGGTAGCGCACAGCATGACACTGCACAAGTGGAAATCATCGGAGTTCACATAACATCCATTGCATAATTATGGCCCATCTCTACGACTGCTGCTGCTACATGGTCCGTAGTCCTTACCGGGAGGAATATAGGATGTTGTGCCATCTGCGTCTGGGCGTAGTAATCACCAGTGACTAGTCATTTAATATCGAGATGACCGACAGCGCCGAATGCAACGACTGCGCTGTCGAAGCACATCGTGCCTCTGTGCACGTCTTAAGCAAACGAGAGGCTTCACTTCCGTACTGCTCTACATCATCTGGAAGGAAATGCTCTGCCCGTCGAGAAGATATTGGGATTATGGGACTGGTCATCGCACTTCTGAAAGGCAACAGAAGCGCTGCTGCGATATTCGCAATGCCCACGAACTATAGGTGGCGAGCCGTGCGATTTAAGATGACGCCCGGAGGAGGGTCAACCCGTTTCTTAGCGTGGGAACTGTAGTGAACTAGAACCAACTGTTCTAGTTCATTATAACGGGAACTGTAGAAACAGATAGGATGTGCGGACGTACGGCCCATGCCACATTCACCGGCTGAAGCCATGAGCTGCGGTGAAATGGAGATAAGACCAAAATTCTATCCCGAACCATGAAAAGTACTACACGCTCGCCACCTAATTATTTGCTGCGGTGTGAAAGGTTGTATTTGGCGTCCGTTACCGTGCATCAACGATGCTTTGCCAACCTTTGTGCGTGCTACAGAATACTGCATGAACTAGAACTGACGTATGAACTGAACGGCACTCCGATGTGGTACGTACCGAACCTGCCTGATGGATTTGCCGCAGTAGTAGACCACTAGCGAGTAGCGCCATCGCTGCTGCACGGGACCGCATGTTTTAATGGTTTCCAAACATATATTACGCCGTCATCGTTACTTGCGCAGTCAGGAATGCGCAGTTACTTCGTCAACGGAACACAAGCATTCAACATCCGATTCAGTAGCGCTTATTTCACAGACATCCTCAGATTCTAGCCGTGTGCAATTCACTTCAATCGGATGTTGCAGGTTCAATCAGCACAATCCAAACACTAATATCGAAAAGAATGCACACGTATCCTTTTCGCTACATCGAAGAATTCCGCTTGGCGGTGCGACAGTCTATGGGCATTGCGAATAGTCTACCGAACTGATTCATAATTTGCCATAGAAAAATCGGAACTATGGTTACATCAGCAGCAGCAGTGACTTTACTCGCCTCCTCTCTGACTTTTCTTTCCGCCTTCGCCGTGCACGGTAGCGGACCGGGCTCAACGCTGTTCAACCTCCCTGACCTTCTCACCCTTCTCCTCAACTTGAACCAAAAGCATCTCTGTTTATTTTTTGCCGGCGTTTTTGAACAGCAAAGCTGTTAATCACGGCATAAAACCGGCTGTGCCCCGCAACAAACCTCTCCACGCCATTGCCTAGCAACCACCGACGCCACAGCTGCGCACTACCTGGCCTCGCCTCGTGCCGCTATCGCGCCAGCTGGTGTGACGTCATGACAAGACGCGTATGCACCGAAGCAGTAGCAACGGAGAGGCCGCCGCCAAGCCGCGCTCACCGACGGAAACCACGGAGCCAAGGTACCGCAACACCTGGTGAGACGTCAGCAAAACCACGCATGTGCCGTGCCACAGCGTTCTAGGAGCCTACCAAAATGACTAAGTATATTCGCGCCAAGATTAAAATAAGTGTTGAATAGCAAAAGCTTGCATCATTGAATACGCCATAAATAGACCTACTGCGCGTGTGCCTGTCCTTGGTATCGTCATAAAACGCTGCGCTCGGCCGCGCCGAAGCAGTTTGTAGCCACAGGTTGTCCAAGAAAGATAGGCACAGCTGAAGAACAGGGTGTCTACCGCGAGGCTCAACCTGCCGCAGGGCGACAGCACAGCCGTCGACGTCGACCTGGTCCAGCCTTCTTGGCCAACAAATCTGCGGAAAAATGCCGACTACGGGAAGGTCCTGAATATGCTGACACGAAGCGGCAAGAAAACGGGCCAGGCGTAGCTTGCCTGTAGTAGGACGAGCCGAGTACGAACGGCGAAAGACCCGTGCTTCTACCAGGGGAGCCAATTCTAGGTTTGCACATGAGTTCCTAGCTCTCGTGTTTGGAAATTCGTGCAAGGTGTGCAATAAACTATGGTTTAATACTAACTTGTCTACGATAGGCTCTGTGCGGTGCGACGAAAAGCGTGGAAAGGCCTAAAATGTTGTACTAGGAATGTTCCCCGAAGTCATTAGTGGTTTCAAGTATTCGGACAAGCCGGCATCACTACCGCAACTCAACGAGGTTAAAGAACGAATGAACCCTTGGATCGACGAGCTTTGCTGAATCAAGCCTCGAGCGCCCGAGTGCAAGCTTTCCTGTTTTTTTATTGAATTATTGGAAAATGTGAATTAACAACTCCACCAGAAGTGTATGAAAGTGGTACACGAGCGTCACGTGGTGCTCATGCCACTAAAGATGCCGCAAAACAGAAATTGCTGAAATGGAAATTCTAGGCAACGGCAACAAGTCGATTTCTGAATCTCTTTGCATATAGGGTCAGTAATATTGTTTCTCGCCTTTCTTAGCAGCAATATATTTCCCGTGACTCTCACGTTGGAGTGGTTGCTTGGGCCTGCTGGTATGATACGGCGCAAAGAATGCAGTGGGAAAGACGGAACACCAGAAAAAATGAAGACACTTGCAACAGCGCTGACTTACAAGAAAGGTTTATTCGTCAACAGAGTGCAGTATGTATGCCCTGTCAGGCAAGGAAATTGACTATCTCTCGGATGGTTGTACGCGCAACGAGCATGATTTACAGTGACAGCTTCTTATAAGATCTTTTTTGTCATTTTTATGTTCCTTGATTCTCTTTGTTTTTGACTGCGCATGTATACCGCGCGGTGTTAATGAACAAGCCTTTATTGTAAGTCAGCGCTGCTGTATGTGTATCCCTTTTTCTGGTGTTCCGACTTTCGCCCTGTTTTCTTTCCGCTACCTTACGCTGACTTGGCAGCGGACGCTTCGGCGTCTACGGGCAGCCGGCGATCTTGACACAATCCAGTCAGGAGTGCGCGTTTTGCGTTCGAAATTCAAAGTGAGGAAAACACGCTCCACATCTGCGGTGGTTAAGGGCGCTGTTCTTGCACCCTGCCAATTTCATGACCGAAATTAACGCTTCTGGTGCCAATGGGCAGTGCCTCCTCTAATTTTAATAAACACAGGACGCCTTGGAGAGGCGAAGCAACGTATCAGTAATTGAATCTTCGTAAAGGGCGCTCTAACCACTCACACTGTAAGGCCTTCTACCGAGAAGCCGACGCGCCGGCTGTTATAGTAAGCGATCTTCGATGCGTTCGGATCAGCGACAATATCGACCTAAAATGCCGACCATGAACGTAAAGCAATTTATTAAAGGAACCATTTATGTGATGTACTGTTTGTGACCATACGCTTGCTTTCAAGCTGGTGGCTTTCTGAAACGCTTGCCAGGTTGCCGTCGTCAACGTGGCTATTGTGATGAGAGAGATCAAATTTCACTGGTGCTTTCAATTGCGTAATATGCGAGCCATTTTCAAGTAATAATTTGCGTATAACGAAGTGTTTCGGAACGCACTTATGTCCTCGTTTCTTCGTGTTCGATGAATGAACTTATGAACTTCTGAAAAGGAGCTCATGAACAGTCGCTCATGCTCGCTTACAAGCTTCGATGCGTGGCTGCTGCGGGATAAGCTTTCTCCCAGTGCGAAAAAATCTTCATAAGAAATTGCTCAAAGCTTGCACTAAGCCGCGGAATGCTTGATACACAGCGAAGCTGATCGGCCTCATGCTTTTTATTTCGGTAACTTGAACTGTTGCTTGAACTTTGCTTGAACTTGGCTGTAGAGGGGTTTAACTAGGCCGCAGCGATGTGATGCTAGATTGTTTCTAGGTTGCTTCTAGATCGTTGCTAGGCTTTAGCTAGGTGATGCTAGATTGTTTTTACTTGATTCTCAGCGCGGAGAGGTTTGAGTTAAACCAAAGACAGTCAGAAACACGACAAGGGCACGTGGTCGTTCGCGTTGGCCTTCCATCGCTTCGCGACTTCTCGCAGCCGCAGTCGCCTTTCCCTTTCCGAAGTATTCTCTCGTTGTACGTACTCGGGTCTTCGGCTCGGCGCCATCACTTCGCAGCCATTTGTTGGGTTCACTGTTGCCTTCTTCCTTTTTAGTGGATGTTTTGAGTAGTGAGGTCTGCGAAGTTTCTGTGGCACATGATGATGATAATTTTCTGATAGGCCGCACAAATTCCTGTCGCACTTACCCTAGTTTTGGGCTAGCTGTTGCCTTCTTCATTTTTTTTATTTCGAAACACTGCCCTTAGGCGTAGTAAGTGGTGGTCTTCATTTTTGGAGGAGAAGTGGTGAGTACTACAATTTAACAAATTTTTGTGGCACAAACCGGTTTATGAAGATGATAGTTTTTAGTACAGGGTGAACAAGGACCGATTTGTGAAACAGCTATGCTGTAAAAAGCAATTGAAATTCTGCTTTTTTTCTTCTTAGTAATCAACGATGCTTAATATTCTTGGGCCACACGCAGCAGCGTAATGAAAAAGTGTGCGCTTAGGCTACGCAGAGTTCACTATCCGGCCGCAGAAAGTTGTCGCCAGGTGTAAAAAACTTATAATCCATATAGAGTGTTTTCACCATCTAAGGCACAACACCAAACACAAAGTGACAAAGGGCGAAGGCAGGCGCTGTGTTTGTCGGTTTTCGCTCTGTTCTTGTCTTGTGCGCTAGATGCCTAAATGGAATGTAGCAACGTTAGCAAACTTACAGGTACGTTATTTCCATTAAAATTATATGTGGTCTGTTACGGGTCTGCGGTAAGCAGTCTTGCTACGCTGAGAAATAGATAGTACTGCAGCTGAGAATATTATACGCCTCGTCCGCCGCGAAATTGAAGCTGCATCTCCGGTTCCTTCGCAATCTCGTGCCTCCAACGATTCACACACGATTTCCCTCATCCAGACCGTTGTACGCCAGGAGCTCACCAACGCAGGAATCCGACGCTCTGCCTAGTGAACAGACCCGACTACCGTCGATCCGCCCCACCTGATTTGTACCGAAACTCGTACGCCCGTCCTCGTTACCGGAACTCGGCCGAATGACGAACCCCCGATGACAGGCCCATCTGCTTCTGCTGCGGACGCGTCGGCCATATTTCTTGCCATTGTCGCAGTTCCTGGAACTCGCAGCCTTGGCCGAGCTATTCCAACACCCAACGATCACCTGGTAGTTCCCGCCTGCCTGCGCACCTTGCCGACGACGCCGCAACACCCTCATCGCACGCAAGACCACACCACTCCCCTTCGCCGTCCATTCGCCTGTCCCGCTCTCCTCTCCGTCGTCGCTCACCTTCCCCCTCTTACTCCTGCGGCTCCTCGGAAAACTAACGGGCGCAGCTCCTGGAGGTGAGCCTGCCTTGACTACCAGACTCGAAATTCCTCTGCTTACACTACCTGGACACAACAACCTGCTCAAAGTAGATGGTGACGGCGCACCTGTTATAGCACTCATCGACACTGGCGCTCACGTATCGATTATGAACGCGAACCTCCTTGCTCGCCTAAAGAGAGTGCTCACTCCTGCTCCGATCGCTGTAGTCCGCGTAGCCGCTGGTGCAGCTCCAGTTGTCATTCGGATGTGTACTGCACGCGTCACTGTTGCTGGGCGTCATACTTCTGTTTTGTTCTATGTATGCAGTTCATGCATGCAGATATCTATGCAGTTCATGTATGCAGTTCTATGCATGCAGATAGTTCATGCAGTGCCCGCATGAACTTATCTTAGGACTTGATTTCCTGTCGTCCCACCCTACCACCCTATCGTGTTTCTCATACTGAGCGCCAAGTCATACAGGAAGAAGTCGACAAGATGCTAGCCCGGGACATCATTGAAGCTTCTTCAAATCCCTGGGCTTCCCATGTCGTGCTCGTCAGGAAGAAGTACAACAGCTGGCGCTTCTCTGTCGATTACCGAAATCTCAACAAGGTAACAAAAAAGGACATGTACCCCTAACCGCGGATAGATGACGCCCTTGACTGTCTCAGTGGTGCGAAGTATTTCGTACTGCAATCTGCCGGGTACTGGCAGATTGCAGTTGGCGACATGGACCTTGAAAAGACCGCATTTGTTACGCCTGATGGCCTTTATCACTTTAAAGTGATGCCATTCAGGTTATGCAATGCCCCAGCTACCTTTGAACGAATGATGGACCATCTCTTTCACGGTTTTAAGTGGTCAATCTGCTTATGTTACCTCGATGACGTCATTGTCTTTTCGCCGAATTTTCAGACACACCTCGAGCGTCTCTCGACAATTCTTTCTGTGTTCCGCAAGGCAGGACTTCAGCTCAACTTGCTGAAATGCCACTTCGGCCGCCGGCAACTTACTGTCCTCGGGCACCTTGTCGATTCTTCTGGTGTTCGTCCCGATCCAGAAAAAGTTAGCGCAGTCAAGGATTTCCCTGCGCCGACCTGTACGAACGACGTTCGCAGCTTTGTAGGCCTCTGTTTCTACTTTCGAAGATTTGTGCGCAATATCGCCGACATTGCGCGCCCTCTCACGGACTTACTCAAGAAGGATGTGGCTTTTGCCTGGGGTCCTGAACAAGCCAGTGCCTTCACAGAACTGACCATGCGCCTCACGGCACAACCGATTTTCGGCCACTTTGATATGTCCGCTCCAACAGAAATGCGTACTGACGCCAGCGGCCGTGGTATTGGTGCTGTTCTGGCTCAACAACGGCATGGCAGCGACCGTGTCATTGCATACGCTAGCCGTCTTTTGTCACCCGCAGAGCGCAATTATTCGATCACCGAAAGCGAATGCCTCGCGCTCGTCTTGGCGGTAGGCAAATTTTGCCGATATTTGTATGGACGGCCATTCACCGTTGTCACCAAACACCAGGCCTTATGCTGGCTCTCATCGTTAAAGGATCCTACTGGACGGCTGGGTCGGTGGGCCTTACGGCTGCAAGAATACTCATTCACCGTTGTCTATAAGTCGGGCCGCCAACATGAGGACGCAGATTGCTTGTCGCGTCATCCAGTAGACCCACCAGATCCTGCTGAGAGCGGCGAGTCTACATTTTTGTTGGCACTTTCAGCTTTCGCCAACATCCGAGACGAGCAACGACGTGATCCTCACTTGAGAGACATCATTAACCGGCTGAGTGGCCCCACAACTCCTCCATCTCTCCGTATGTTTGTGCTCCAAGATTGCATCTTTTATCGTCACAAGATGTATCCTGATGGACCTTACCTGCTGCTGATTATACCCACACATATGCGTCAGACTGTACTCGCACAGTTGCATGACATTCCAACCGCTGGTCATCTCGGCGTCTCAAGGACGTATGACCGTGTTCGACGTCGCTTCTTTTGGCCCGGTATTTACCGCTCCGTTCGCCATTACGTCGCTTCATGCAAGCCTTGTCAGCACCGCAAAACACCAGCCACCCTTCCAGCCGGGCGCCTTCAACCCATCGAGATACCAACCGAACCATTTTACAGGATTGGTCTTAATCTCCTGAGCCCCTTTCCTCTATTCATCAGTGGAAACAAGTGGATAGCTATTGCCACAGATTACAGCACTCGGTATGCGATCACACGGGCTATCCTACCAGTTGCGCAACCGACGTCGCTGACTTTCTCCTCGAAGACGTCATCCTTCGTCACGGCGCTCCTCGACAGCTCGTCACAGACCGGGGTCGATACTTTCTATCCAAGGTAGTCCAATACATCTTGCCATCTTGCACTACAAAACACACGTTCACCACTGCGTATCACCCTCAGACCAACGGCCTAACTGAGCGGCTGGAAAGAACTATAACAGACATGCTCGCCATGTATGTTTCTCCAGATCATCGTGACTGGGACGAAGCTCTAGCGTTCCTAACGTTTGCCTACAACACGTCTCGGCATGATTCCGCAGGTTTATCTCCATTTTTCCTCCTCTGCGGTCGAGAACCCATGCTGCCTTTCGACACGCTCCTTCCTCCCGTTCTTGATACGACATCAGAATACGCTCGTGATGTCATCGGTAGAGCTACAGAGGCACACGATGTTGCCCGCCTTCGTCTTCACACTTCGCAGGAAAAACGACGCATCTATGACGCCCGCTACCGTGATATCCACTTCAATCCTGGTGGCATGGTCCTTCTTAAACGCCGTCATGGCGAGTTGGCCTGTGCGAGAAGCTGATCTCTCTGCACTCCGGTCCGTAGCGTGTCCTGCGCCAAGTCACCGATGTCACGTACGAAGTTAAAGCTCTGGACACTGCCATAGCGCGACCCCCTGAAATTGTTCACGTCACTCGACTGAAGCGGTATCACTCGGACCATTCAAGCACCGGGTCGGTGCCTTCACCGCCGGGGGTGATGCTACGAAGCGCTACCCAAGATGAAGAGGGAGACGACATGAAAGAGGACGTCGTTCCCTGATTCCGCGCGGACTGGGCTGCATCTTGTATGCCTGGTTCTGTCCGCTGTATATACTTTGTAAATATAACCTTCGACGCCTTTTTCTCCCCGTAACAGTACCTTTGCCATTGAAAATTTCCTCTATTTATTTCTTTTACGCAAATGGTTCTATATTTACAGCACTGCATGCTCAAATTTGGGAGAGCAGTAAGTTGCCCGGCACAGTACCTGCAACGTCAGTGGAGCCCATAAGTAGAAGCGACCAAACACTGGTCTTTAATTTCAGCAGTAACTGTGGCGCAAGTTTGCTGGGTGACGTTTTGCTCACAATTCAGGATTCTAAAAAGCAACGAACGATTCTAAAAGCAACGAACGTAAGGAATGCGCAACTTTCTAGAAACTTCTCGATTTTTATGAGCAGGCGCCGTCACAAAGCATAGACTACCACTACAACTGCTACCCGCTTTCACACGGGGCTGTTACAGAATCGGGGCCGTTGGACTACCGAAACTGCATGTGGTTTTAGCTCAAGAACAGCAAAGATGGCGCTGTAGACCCGCGCACCTTGTGTTGTTTCTGAGAGCCTGAGATTGCCAACGGCCCCGACGCTACGGCCGAGAGCCCAAATATTTAGGACCTCAACCCTTTCGGCCCTGGCGCGGTTGAGAGCCCAAATATTTAGGACCTCAACCCTTCCGGCCCGGGCGTCGTGAAGTAACGACACCATATAAAACTTCTCCTAGCACCTCAGAAACTAAACCAAAACTGCTATATATTGGGGGAGTATTTGTTCAATGACCCTCACCGCGATTGACACCAAATTATGACAAGCTTGCGGAGCTGGGAGCCACAAAGAAGGAGAAGCTTGACCGAAGTCACGGGTGACGCCGAGGCGGGTACGCTGAGGCGGGTAAGCGCCAATTTCGGGTCGACGTACCGAAGCTGTTTCAATCAGTATCACACTGAAATTTGACACGTGTTAACACTGTGTGTACTCTACTGAATAGCAAGAAAAAAAGAAGCCATTTTTTTATTTCACGACCGACGAAGCCTGATGACCTAATTTCGTGTCATGTCTATATATCCATTATTACTTGCACGACTGGCTCAATTTTTCGTTTGTGGTCTTCTGAGGTCCTAAGTATTAGGAATACAAGTACAAAAAGTGTCGCACCAAAATGAAAAATCCGGGGCTGAAAGGATTAATCTGGGACTGTTCCAAATTGAAGTCGAGAGGGAAGGTGTGAGAAGCGATAATTGCGAAGCTTGCACTACGCCGCGCAAGGCTTGATACAGCGGAAATGAGCGAAATCTGATGAATAATCTGGTTGCTTCAAGGTTGTTTCGAAGCCTTAGCTAGCCGATGCAGTTTGTTTGTAGGTTTCTTATAGATACTTGCTAGGCTTTATTCAACTAGCTGATGCCAGGTTGTTTCTACGTTGATCCTCATCGCGTAGATGTTGGATTTAAACCACAGACAGTCACAGACACGACAGGGATGCGCAAGCTCCAGAAACAGAGCCTCGTCCTGAAACCAAGCGTTCGCACCTTTCATAGATCGACTGGTGGCTTATTGTAGTTGTAGCTAGACAGATGATGGTTTAGCTAGCTTGAACTCGGTAAAACTTCGTTACATCGAGGTTAAGCTTGGTGTGGCTAGATTGAGCTTGACAATATCGATGTTGACCTTTTTAGCAGCTAGGTTGAACTTGGCTATGTCGAGAGTAAACTTGGTGTGGCTAGGCTGAACTTGTTATTAGCTAGGTTCTTCAGGGCCTACGCCTAGGTAGTTATTTCGGTATTACCACCTACCAATTTCTATGACACATACCCTTTTACGATATTCATTTTCTGATAGGCCGCACAGTGGCACATATCGGTTTCATGGCGACAGTTTTCTTCTTCACTTTCAGTGGACTAGTGGCGAGAGTGGGATTTACGCAATTTCTGTGACACATACTCGTCTATGATGATGATAATTTTAGCGCAGGCCGCACGGCACATACCCGCAGGCCGTACAAATTGCGGTAGCTTGAACTGCTTCGCTGTTAAAAATGCAGCAGACTTTACCCTATCGCATACATGGAGAAAAGTGAAGGTTGACGCTAGAGAAAAAGCGCCCCACAGCGCACATGATTAGAATCTTGTTCTACAATGACGCCGCTATTTTATCGAATACTCTACCGTGAGAGCAATTCCATCTCCACAGACACGTGCTAGACTTGATGTGGAATTAGCCTTTTTTCTTAATTAGTGATAGTGAGCTCACGTGAAGTACAGTTACAAATCCGTGTCAACAGAAAGCGCAGACGACGACGCGCTGCAACTTACAGCTCAGCCAGAAAACGCGCTATCAGCCACTTTCCCGAACTCATGTGGATAGTGGCGCAGTCTAGCAAAAGAGCCTGCAAACGCATTTTACTGCGCCGCGATTTTCGACTTTCGCATACACTAAATTGCCTAAATGACCTCGAATCTTTTCCAGGTTTTGCTAAATGAACTTTAAACACTGTCCGCATGTTTCTGCTTCGTCGAAATGCCAGTGTTTGATGTATATTGCCAGTATTACTAACATTGAGTAGTGTAAATTTTTTGCCGATCTGTAAATATTTGTAAGGATAACAGTGACAATGGTATGGTAAAGGCAGTAAACTTGTGGTCGGTGCTCTCTCGGCCCAGCTTTTGCTTTAGAGCCTGTACTGACACTATGAAGTGGTGTGTGCGCCCTTGGCGTATTACTGTGCTTTCTGTCTTGCTTCCTTTCTTTCTTGCTTGCTTGCTTTCTTGCTATATTTCTTTCTTTCGGTGGAATTGCCCTGTCACCCCCAAACTGCTTCCTTCTCGTGCATACCAGCGCCACACTTCAGTTCATACAAACAATGACGGTTATGCGTTCATATATATCCAGGCACTGGTGAAATGTGGCAACGTGAAATCACAAGTGACCTCCGTAAAAGATGAGATTGCAATGTCCAAAATGGCACATCGCCTTCAAACCCCCGATCGATAGAGCATCAAGTAGAGGAAAACAGCGCATACACATACGAATGTGACGGACGCATTTTCGAGGGCCGTATTTCTGCACGCACGCCGGCGCAGGGTTTTTTTTTCCGTACGACGCCGCCACTAAAATTTGCTATAAAAGAGGTTCGCTTAAGGCGATTTCCCCAGTATTGCTGGATATTTAAAAAGAGGTTGTGAGATTTGGAGACGTGTCCCCGATATTTTTGGAGAAGCCATATTATTTGGATGCCGAAAGGCTCTGAAAAGGAAAACAGTTCTTCTGAAGTCTACAGACCTGTTCTGCTATCAGGTGTTTAATACATAATATTTGCGAAATTATTACCAGATCCTTTGCATTTTGTAATATCGATCCTAGTATGGTCTCATCAGGCACAAGGAATTGGCGCCAGGTTATTAGAAAGCAATATACACGTCGCTAGTACAGTTCTTCTGTACTCCTACGGTTGCCTAAAGGAACTTCCAATGTTAAAGGTCGACCTAACAAAGGCCATTATCTGTAGAAGTTATTCGTTTATTTTTTGATGTTCAGGAACATGCAAATGTGGGCTCCTGTTTTGCTTCAAGGTATGAGACTTTGTTCTATTATTTTGCGACTTGCCTAATTCTTAATGGTCACCTCTGAACAATTTTGTTATTTTGGGAATCAAGGCTGCCCAACATGTCCACTTCTATTCGATTTCAAATTGCGAATATATGTCTGAACCACACGAATGCCTCGAATTTTTTTTCACCGCGGCTAGTAGTCGCGAGGTGCAACGTGCCTACGAAGAAAGATGAAACAAACCGCAACATCTATGTCAACGGCGCTAGTGGGTCTACATCGACATCTACATCTGCAGGCATCTCAGGGCAATAGCTAACAAGAACAAACAATAAACATGCTTCGAGGGCCTTCTTAATGATTTACAACAATTGATGGTATTCGATTAAAAAATGTTCATCCCACTACAATATTTGTGTTTAGAAGTGAAGCCGACTTTATTGTTGTAACAGAATCAAGGATTTTAGCGGTTTTTTTCGTCAAATAAAAGACTGCAGGCACTCGAGGACCTATAAAACGTTAAGGTAAGCGTGGGTGCGCAGTCAAAAATTCGTTCATCATCGGTCGCCCAAGCGGTGGTTTGTCTTCCCACAATGCTATGCTACAGAAGCAGCTCAAGCTATTCAAGTTTGAAGACGATGTACTCAATCGGTATATTCTTCACGCGGAAGGCCATTGATGGGTCGCCGTCATACCACGCGCTTATTGCGCTGAAATTCTGCGGGCTTTACGCGAGGACTCAACGTCAGGCCACTTTCGTTACCACAGAACTCACGAGTGCATCCGCAGTCGATTGCCCTGGCCAGGTCTTTCCACGAGCGTATCTAAACATATTGCCTCGTGCGCACTTTGTCAACACCGCAAGCGGCCTACTACTGCCCCTGTCGGGACCCTGCAACCATTTCCTACCCAGCAGAGCCGTTCTCTGTCGTTTGAATTGACCTTCTTCGGGCCCCTCCCAACTACCCCGGACGGGAAGAGATGTATCGTCACCGCTGTTGATCAATTGACCCAGTACACTGACACGGCCTCGATCACTTCAGGAACTGCTTCCGAAGTAGCAATCTTCTTGAAAGCTATCTGCCTACGTCACGGTGCCCATCACGTTCTTTTGAGCGACTCTGGCAAGGCATTTCTATCAAGCACACTCAGTGAAGCTCTCCAAGCGTCAAACACAGTACACAAGACAACGTCTAGCTACCACCTACAAACCAATTGTTTAGCGCAGACATTTTATCGCACGCTGTGTTTCATGCCCTCCATGTATATCCAACCTGACCATCGTAACTGGGATGCGATCCTCTCATTCGTAACATTTGCGTACAGTACGTTCGTTCAACGGACGGCGGGTTACTCGCCGTTTTTTTTTTTTTAGTGTACGGACACCAACCAACATCATCACTCGACGTTTCGTTCTCTGGCCTCTTCAACTCTGAGCCATTCATTTGCGGCCAGTTTCTGTCCCGTGTCGCCCAATGCCTTCGTCGCGCCCGTATAAACACCGAAGCTATCCAAGAAGATCGCAAACATTGTCACGATGCCACTCACCGCGTCGTTTTCTATCACTCTAGCGACGTCGTACTCCTATGGAGGCCTGCACGAACACGTTGCTTGTGCGAAAAGCATGAGTCTCGCTTTATTGTCCCATTGAAGTTATAGGCCACACCTGGCCGGTGAACTACCGTGTCACACCTGTTCATACCCCCCCATCCCCTGGATCAATGCTACCGCGGCACAGAGGTCGTGCACGTTTCGCATCTCAAGCCCTTTCGCCTGCGTTCCACAGTGTGATTCGCGGCGAGGCTGACCGCTTCAGTTACCGGGGGCAATTAGCCATTTTGGCCCTGGCGGCGTCAGATGACACCATCTCGCAGTATTTCCGTAACACCTCGGAAATGAAACGAAAACTGTCCATTCTTGGGGGAATACTTCTTTAATGAACCCCACTGCGATTGACAGCAAAATTGTGACATGCTTGCGGAGCTGGGTCCCTTAAAGGAGAAGAAGCTTGACCGAAGTCATGGGATGTCGAGGCGGGTACGCTGAGGCGGGTAAGCGCCATTTTCGGGCCGACGTACCGAAGCTGTTTCAATGAGTATCACGCTGAAATATCAGATGTGTTTCACATTTTGCATACTGTTGTTAGTAGCAGGGAAAAAAAAAAACATTTTTCTCATTTTACAGCTACTGAGCCCTGATGACCTAATTTGATATCATGTCTGTGAATACATTGATACTTGCACCATTGGTTCAATTTTTCTTTTGTCGTCTTCTGAGGCCATATCTATTAGGAAAAAACACACAAAAATATATCCGACCAAAATAAAAAATCCAGGGCTGAAAGTGTTATTGTACGAATTTATTGGACTTCATCTTCCTCATTTGTAACACATCATTATCAGTCATTCGTTCGGGCTGTCTTCGTTGACCCCACCTTGCTTTTCGTGGTATAAAGCTTTGGCTCAATCGTATTATTTCACATCTTTTTAAAGTGTAGCTTCGGTTCACACAGTACCCTGAGGTCGCGGCATGGTATAAGCTTCTCGTCACGTGCTAGCGCAAGATAATGTGGCCTTTCCATGGCCGCTCCGCTCCGTGGCTCCGTTGGTGATGCATAAGCCGTCATTTTGTATGTTTTGGTATCTGACGGCATCAATTAGCCATGCTTGCGTGCGAAGTCACCACAGTTGATAATGTAGCGTCGTGTCACGCTCGTCTGGGTATCATGAGGAACGCCATACTAAAATTGACTTTACATTGAAAATAAAATATCTTACCTGCATTTCTTGAGCTCCACACTTGCTTAGAGCCGTCTCCGTTTGCAGGAGATCTGCATGACGGAGTAAAGTCAGCTTTCAAAGTGGGTGTCAGTACAGGTGGGCGCAAGCTTGGTCTAATGGACCTAAGCGTGTACTTTGTAAGGTGCATTTCCCGCATTCGTCGTTGCCGCCAAGTCCAATCCTAACCGCGATGGCGAAATTGTCGTCAATGTGTGGCGCTATACTCTGCACAAATGTTTGAACATTGATGGGCACGTTCACAGCCTGGCCATTCGTACCGAACTGGCCTCCGCCATGGGACATGTGTCGTGTACTAAAAGCTTTGCTGGTAATTCACATCGACAGGTTTGAATGGCTGCTCAAATTTTTAGATGTGAAGCATCTTATAGCGGAGTTCAATCCGGTGGTGGTGGTGTGCGGCGTCAGGTTTCAATGGCTGCTCAAATTTTTAGATGTGAAGCATCTTTTAGCGGAGTTCAATACGGTGGTGGTGGTGTACGGCGTGACCACCCTTACTACGCATGCGCAAACCTTCTCCACTTCCCCTCTCCCTTTCCCTTTCTCATCCCCCCTCCCCTCTCCACTTCCCCTCTCCCCTTTCCCCCTCACCGCTCCACCTCTGAAACGCGGTCTCTACATGCCGAAACACTGCTTCGCATCGCCTCATGGTCCCCTTTAGCGGGAGATGGTGTGATTTTTTAAAGACGATAGTCTTTCTTGGGACACTTAAACGGAGAAATTTTGGTCTGTCTTTCTGTCTTTCTGTTTGTCGGCACGTCCCTCGATTCAGCCACTCGGCCAAAGTTGAACCACTTGCCCAAGGGCCACCCATCTTTAACGGCGGACTAGGTTCATACTTGTGTACATTGTCGATCAAAAAGCAAACATTACGCACATCTGAGGCACAACATGACTAGGTAAGTATTAGGTGGTGTGTTCATTTAATAGAAAATGCATACATACGTAATTCTAAAGACCCTAGTTTCTTAAGCTGCGCTGAAAATGCGACTGCGCTTAATCTTGCCTTCATCCGTGCCCTCTGCACGAGCTCAATTTTGTCTTTCGGTTTCGGTTCGTATTGCACTGTACGAATGCCATAGGGCGTCGCTCTGGCATTCCTGTTTTACTCAGGCGACGTTTAAATAGAAGAATGTGTGGAGAGTACTCGTTGAGTAAGGACGTTTCTTCTGTTTCAGCGCTTCGCGCCAAGCCACGTGTTCGGGCTGCCTGGCGCCCCTGCCGGTCGCGTTGGTCACCGCCGGTCTTAGCCTGCTGCTGCGCCGGGACTACCAGCCCGCAACACAGCACTCATGTTTCCCGACGTATTGCCAGATGGCGTCCATATCTCATGCAGCGCATCTTCTATCGTCTTTAGACGACATTTGCAGCGAAGCACGCAGATACGCGGCCAATTTTTTTCAAGTGCACTTCAAGCGAGCCGGCGATTGAAGACCGCTAGGTACCGTGCGTGGCAGGTATCTCCACCACGTATCTCCAAGGTGCCAGCGCTTGTGCAAGGCGGGAAATTCTTATCCAGGACTGCAGTCATCTGAGGTCGTTTTCGCACATTCTGGTATTCTGAAGTTGTGCATCTTTTTTATTTATTAGATGTGAAGCATCTTACAGCGCAGTTCAATCCGGTGGTGGTGGCAGTGGTGTGCGGCGCGACCACCCTTACTGCGCATGCGCAAGCCATCTCGACACGTCCCCTCTCCCTTTCCACACTCCCTCTCCCCTCCCCATCTCGCCTCCCCATGTCCCCTCACTTTCTCCCCTGTCCCCCTCTTCACTTCCTCTCTCCCATTTCCCTCCCTCCTCTCCTTCTATCCCCTTTTCCTCTCTCCCCCCCTCTCCACTCCCCCTCTGAAACGCGGCTTTACATGCCGAAACGCTGCTTCGCATCGCCTCATGGTCCCCCTTAGCGCGAGATGGTGTGATTTTTTATTTATTTATTTATTTATTTATTCGTTTACTCGCGAACACCGAAGTGGCATAACTGCCTGGGTGTGCACAAAAAAGTCGACATAGTTAAGTGACATTTCTGTGAGAGAACACGGTAACAAGCATGCATATTATAAGAATGACAGCCTACCACTAAACTTTAAGCACAATATGAAAATAGAAAAGAGATATAAAAGGTGTCCCAGTCTCAGTGACTAGAAAAAATCACTGTACTCAGTTAACCCTAACATATTTTCAGGAAGTTGATTCCACATTCTAATTCTGTAGTGGTTCTGCGGGAGTATTCTTATTCGTTATTCGTGAGTTAATATATTTCAAAACGATATGTTGGTACCAGTAGGTAATCCGCTTTATTAATCCACGTTTTAATATAATAAATGCTTTATGAAAGATTTCATTCATGTTTCGTCATCTACAGCGCAGTGTTTCCCTGCCTAATGTAGGCTTTATTACCAAGATACTATCAAAGTAATTCTTTGTATTGCTGACGAATCAGAATGCTTCATTTTGAATATTTTCTATTGTTTCTGCAAGGTGGTTTGAGCTGGCTCCCAAATAACACAAACATAGTCAAGCACTTATCTTACATATAGGAAGCGAAGAGTCTCCTTTGTCTCCTTTGCCGGGAAATAAAATTTCTGCGAATCAAAAATGCCTGACTTCCCGTTTTTCATTTTAAAGACAAAAACACAAATATAAGAACGCCCCCCTTACATATGAACGTCATGTGTATTTAAAAGCTTTAGAAATGACATGAAAGCATCACTAATATTTGAGAGGCGAATAAATAACTAATCCGGTCGCGCTCCGGACTCACATAAGTGGATACAAAGACTGTTTCACCGATCCGTATCTGGCCGCGTATCTGCGTGCTTCGCTGCAAATGTCGTCTCAAGACGATAGAAGATGCGCTGCATGAGATATGGACGCCATCTGGCAATACGTCGGGAAACATGAGTGCTGTGTTGCGGGCTGGTAGTCCCGGCGCAGCAGCAGGATAAGACCGGCGGTGACCAACGCGACCGGCACGGGCGCCAGGCAGCCCGAACACGTGGCTTGGCGCGAAGCGCTGAAGCAGAAGAAACGTCCTTACTCAACGAGTACTCTCCACACATTCTTCTATTTAAATGTCGCCTGAGTAAAACAGGAATGCCAGAGCGGCGCCCTATGGCATTGGTACAGTGCAATACGAACCGAAACCGAAACACAAAATTGAGCTCGTGCAGAGGGCACGGATGAAGGCAAGATTAAGCGCAGTCGCATTTTCAGCGCAGCTTAAGAAACTAGGGTCTTTAGAATTACGTATGTATGCATTTTCTATTAAATGAACACACCACCTAATACTTACCTAGTGATGTTGTGCCTCAGATGTGCGTAATGTTTGCTTTTTGATCGACAATGTACACAAGTATGAACCTAGACCGCCGTTAAAGATGGGTGGCCCTTGGGCAAGTGGTTCAACTTTGGCCGAGTGGCTGAATCGAGGGACGTGCCGACAAACAGAAAGACAGAAAGACAGACCAAAATTTCTCCGTTTAAGTGTCCCAAGAACGACTATCGTCTTTAAAAGTCTAGTAGTGCGGGGTGCTGATTAGACGCTCCAAGAAATGCAACAGGCGCTATTTGCTGTTGCTCCTAAACATCTTGCGAGGAGATCAACTGTCAACGAATCGTGTTGAATGGGACATCAAAATTCTATCCATTCCCCGTGGAGCAAAAGCACGCATAATGTAAATATGTCCTTCAAGAGTATATTTCAGGCTCCACTGGTACACTGCATGGAGAGAAGTGTACGTCAGCGAGAATATCCCTGCCGCTTGTTTCGATCATAAGCAAAAGCAAGGAAAAAACAATTGTCAATGTATTTAGTAGACGTTCTTGTTATATTGAAGCACTTCTCTAAACGAAATAACACGCCCATTTTCGAGAAGCCCGCATCATGTTAAAAAGACGCACACGGACATTAATGGCCTGCTCAACGGGAAAAAAGTCGTCGTGAGAGAAAGTTTCAACCAAACAAGAATTGTGTATGTTCATGCTCTTCTCGTATGCGCATGTTTCTAAAGCACGTTGTTTTCAGTCATGACAAGCATTTGTGATCATGTGCACGTAGCGCCATCTGTCACCGGTGGCAGCGGCGGTTGGCTGTAACTGGAGAAGAAATGGGCAAAAAATCATATCTGACGAAAAAAGCTCCTCACCAAAAAGGAGTTCAGGTTCTATAGAGCTGAGACCCACTGGGACATTCTGGTAACATTGCTGTGACCCATTGCAAATCGTGTTGCTTTCCTGAACGTTTACTACATTACGATGAGTCCCCATGTACTGCTTGCGATTGCATTTTTTTTGCTTTCAAGCTACCCGTCTCAATGAAGATTTCCAAGAAGTCGTCGGCACCCATACGGCTATCGCGTTGAGAGAGAACCATTTACATTGGTGATGCCAATTCTGTACAAGTCATTTCCTCCTAACTGTTTGCGAACAAAAAAAAATTGCGAAATGCACCTGTGTCTTTTTTTCTTTCTGTTCGATAATTACACATCAACTAATGAACAATCGCTCGTCCTTACTTAAAAACCTAGATGTGTGCCTTCTTCAACGCGTCGGCACTATCACTGGTTTCAGGTGGGAGGAGAACACGAAAAGGACACCCAAAAGTTAAGAGCAGCAACAAACGAAAATCCTTTCACGGGGCAAGCTTTCTCACGGTGCAGAAAATCTTGGAAACAAAAAGAAAAGAAATTGGTATTATGTTTTCTTCGCTGCTTCGTAATCAACAACGGTCTACTTCCGGGCACTACTTGCAGCAGCGTAGTGAAGTAGATCGTGCTTAGGCTCATCAAAATTGACCTAGTGATAACCAATGAAGACAGGCTCAATACCACTGTCGCTTCGTCGTTTTTTACTCTGTCCTTGTGTCGTGCACTAGATAATAAAATGGAATATAGGAACATTACCAAGCGTATATTGTTTCATTAAAAAATACTATGCAATCTATTACGGGTCTGCGGTAAGCCGCCTTGCTACACTCGAATATAGATTTTTGCAATTAAACATTTTATTTTTCTTTTCAAAAATGGTTGCCCCTTTAGAGAATGCGTGTTCAACTTTGGGAGAGCAGTAACAGACCACCAGAACGCTGAGTGCCAATGGATCCGAATGAAAAGGAGTGGCACAAGGCTGGTCTTCCATTTCAGCTGGAATTGTGGCGCAGGTTCGTTGGATATCTTTTTGCTCAGATCATGCGTTTAATTTGAAAGTCCTCTCGTCTATGACAAACAACAAATTCTTTTCCTTAGGAAACGCAAAACCTTACATAAAACCCTCAACTGTTACCAGGAGGCGCTGCGACAAGGCTGAGACTACCACTACAAACGCTGTTCGCTTGCACACGGGACTGTTACTGAGTCGGGGCACGTGTGCTCCAGAAAGGACATGTGCGGCTTAGCTGAAGACTTGGCTGAAGAATAGTAAAAGTTGCGCTCCAGATTCAATCGGTTTGTGTTGTTTCTGACAGCCTCAAGTTGCCAATGGGCCCGATGCCACGGTCCAGCGTTCAAATATTACGACCTTAAAGTAGGGCTATTCGATATTGAACGCGAGAGGGAAGGCGTGAGACAAAGGAAAAATACAAGATATTTTACCCTACCGGGTAAATGCAGGCAAGGATTAGTATAGACGTTAATGGAAAAGCTCCCCGTTCTAATGGATGGGCCATTCATTAGAATCGCCGACCACAAGGGCAATGGATTAGCGCTATTTCACTATCGTGCGAGCATTACCAGCCCCTGAGACGTGTGCTATGGTGGACAGTATTATTTAGTTTCCATCGAAATAATGAAGGTTAACTCTCGTGTAGTACAGTAGTAAATACGCGTCATCGGAAACCGCAGATGACGATGCACCAGGACTCACAACTCAGTCAGAAGACGCGGCATCAGCCACGATGTCGAACTCGAAGTGCCTGCAAGAGCATCTTCCTGCGCCGTGCGTTCAGCGCACAGTAAAGTGCCTAAATGGCTTGAATCTTCGCTAGAATTCTTCTAAGTGAATATTAAACACTCTCTGTTTGTTTTTATTATATGAACATATCCGTTTTTCATTTATATTGCCAGCAACATTGAGTAGCGCTCATTTTAGCCGATCTGTAAACAAGTGAAAGGGCCACAGTGACAGTGATAGGGTAATGGCGGCGTTCTTTTGATTGGCATTCTATCGGCCCAGCTTTTCCCATAAAGTATGTACTAACTCCAAGACTTGGCGTGTGCGCTGCTGAGGTATTACTTTTCTTTCTTTCGTTCTTTCTTTCTTTCTTTCTTTCTTTCTTTCTTTCTTTCTTTCTTTCTTTCTTTCTTTCTTTCTTTCTTTCTTTCTTTCTTTCTCCTTTGTTTGTTTCGTTTTTTCTTTGTTTCTTCCTCATAAAGGTATGCATCCTCCTAACTGTCTCGTTCTTCTGTGCCAGAAATTGGACTTTCATCCACGTGCTTAGCACCCCAACACATAAGTTGCTGCAAACAGTGATGGTCATGCTTTCATATTCTGCTATTTTAAAATGAGGGAACCTGATATGACAAGTAATAAAAGATGGCATTGCCACATTAAGAATGACTGTTCGCGGAGGAGCCCACGATCGATAAACCACAAAACAACAGGAAAATACGACTGCGACCGCCGCATCCATGAAGGCCACATTTCTGTACGCTCGCCCGCGCGGGGTTTTTTGCTAATGACGCCGCCAGGGAAACTTGTTGGTTATAATAGCTTCTCTTAAAGCTCTTGCCGCCATACTGCTGGAAATGTAAAAGCTAATTTGTGAGACTTGGAGATGCGCCGCCGTTCTTTTTGCAGAAGCCATATTGTTTTGTTGCCGAAAGGCTCTGAAAATGAAAAAAAAACGTTCTTTCGAGTGCAACAGACGAATATCGCTGCCAACTGTTCCTCATATCAACTTTGCAAAGTATTTGTCAAATCAGTTGCTTTTTTGTGATATCGATCCTCACTGGTTCCCATCAGAGTGTGGAAATAGGGACCACTCCATTCAAAACAACATACACGTCGCTCGTAGAACTCTTCAGTACTGCTCTGGTTGTCAAGAAACAGCTTGCCATGTTACAGGTTGACCTTGCAAACGCCGTTAATTGCGATAATTATTCATTTAGCTTTTGTTGTTATTTAACGTTCCTGTTTTGCTTAAGGGTATGAGACTTGTTTTAATTGTCCGGCTCGACTAATTCTCAACGGTTACCTCTCAAAACTTGCTTCTGTGTGCATGTTTCTATTTTCTCCGCTGCGAAACAAGGCTGCCCAATGTCAGCACTTCTGTTCATTTGTACCATGTGAATAAATGCGTCAACGATATGAATGTCTTCTGTTTTCTGCCATTGTGGTTAGGATTCTCGAAGAGCAACCGAGGTCATTCATATTTTGATTTAAAACGATTTATATTTTTCTAAAAATTGCCCACCATGTAAATCACTTGTTCTCACAAGTGAAGCTGGCTTTAAAGCGATAGGAATATCAAAATTTTGAGCTGGTTTTTATTTGCGTCAAGTCAAACACTGCTGGTCCTTAAGAGCCTACAAAATGTACATGTGAGCGTGAGTGCACCGAAAAATTATTTTCAAGATCTTCTTCAGAGGTATTTTCGGTACCTACACTAATCTGACGTCACGGCACGGTATGAGCTTCTCGTCAGGTGCTCGCGCAAGTTATCGTGAAGTTTCGACGGCCGTTCTGCTCCGTGTTACTGTTTTGACGCACAAGCGACCTTTTCGTAGGCTTCGCCCCTCACGGCGGCACTGCTAGCCGTACTGGTAGCGAAGCCACCACTATTGACGTTATGGCCTCACGTCACACTAGTTCCGTTGTCAGTAGGTATGCCGTGCGAAGAATGAATATAATATCAAAATAAAATGGCTCCCCAGCATTTCCTGAGCATCACACTTGCTGAGAGTCGTCTCTGCTTACAGGAGAGACGATTCTCAGGAGTAAAGTCCGCTTCGAAAATTGGTGTCTACCACTGGGCGTACGCTCAGTCTTAGTGTGTGTAAGCATGGTCTTTAAAAGCTGGCTTCCCAGTATTATTCGTTGCCGTGAAACCTTATAATAACCTCGAATACAAAATCATCCTCCATGTGTCGCAGTAGACTCTGCACAAAGCTTTGAATGCGGATGGCTAAGTTCACAACCTCGTGTTTCATATCAAACCGGCCTCCAACCTGCGACCTCTGTGGATGTGCTACGCAGCTTCGCTGGTGATTCAACTCACAGACTGGCATGGCTTTTAAATTTTTTTTCAGAGTGCCCTTCAAGCGAACCGGCGGATGGCGACTGCCAGTTTTTAAATGCGAAGAATTTCTTAGCGAATATTGCGATTTTGAGCATATCTATCTTAAAGCAGGTAGAGGTAAATATACGGGGACACAAGAAATGTACATAAACACCAGACGAGGGCTTGTTTCTTGCACCTGCAATGTGGTTTATTGCATCCCTTTTTCATGCGGACGTAAATACATTGGCCAGACAGGTAGATGTTTGAACATTAGCCTCAGAGAGTATTTCAACTCTCACAAAGGTTCACCATACTCGCATTTCGCGATGCATTGTTGGGAGTGCCGCTGTCAGCCACTTTTAACTGACACAACAGTGGTGTACCGGAACTGTAATAAGGTGTCCAGAGAGATCGTGGAAGCTTTTTTGATTCGAAAGAACGATCTCGAGTGTGTCATCCAGCCTTCCCTGAGCCTACACCCTTGTGAGTTAGGGCTCCTTACAGCTAACCTGGCACCTACACTTTCCGCTTGATGTGTCCCTAGTCTGACCACGCGTACTGGAATCGCTCGCGTTCAGTTTTTAGCTTATCTTGGCTGCGTTACATTTTGCGTATATCATTTTAGTTGTAAGAACCGATCAAGATGTTGTCGTACTATTCATTGTGGAATACGATGTACGTTCTTGGGTGACCATGTGCTGTTTTGATCTTTGCTCGTCGCCTAATAGGCTTTTGACGTGAACAGCGCGTGTAATACACAAGGACGAAGAAACGACGAGGACTAGCGCTAGTCCTCGTCGTTTCTTCGTCCTTGTGTATTACACGCGCTGTTCACGTCAATATGGAATACCAACTAGCCCGGTCACACACCTTGCCTAATAGGCGTGGATTCGTAAAAGAAATCTTAGTTTGAAAAAATAGAGGTCATCTGGTGTTTATCTTGCTTTCTTGTGTCCCCATATTTCTTGCGCTACCTGCTCTATGGTGAAATCTTACATGCTCGCTCAGATTTCCGTTCACGTATCTATCTATCTATCTATCTATCTATCTATCTATCTATCTATCTATCTATCTATCTATCTATCTATCTATCTATCTATCTATCTATCTATCTATCTATCTATCTATCTATCTATCTATCTATCTATCTATCTATCTAGCCGCCTATCTAGCCGCCTATGAGTTTTTATGCTCTCCTGGACGTTTCGTTGGTGGGATCTACACCAAAATTGGTATGGCATAACATGACTGTATGACGAAAATAATGATAGGTCACAATATGAAAATCATGATAGGCATGTCACGAAAGGCATGATTTACATGCCACGGTGTGGCGGTCCTGTGGCGGTTTTGTTAACTTTATATACAACAAAAGGTGGTATGGCATCACAAGAGTCTATGACAAACATCCTATCGTGCAAATCATGACACGCATGTCATGTAAAGCATGATTTCCGTGACATCGTCTCGGGGCGCTCGCGGCCGTTTAAATAGATGGAGATATACCAATATAGGAACGACGAGACATTTCCCTATTGGCCGCGAGATCGAGCGGAGTCGCCGCCTAGCGGCTTCTGGCTGAACCGCGCCTAGTGTGGATTGCTCCGTACGTCGTCTGCTAGCCCCGTTGTGTTTGCATGTGCACGTACGTCATGCAGATCCTCAAAAGGCGGTTTGTTCCGTTGCGTTAGTGCAACTTTAACCGTTCGTACGTATGCCTAACACGGTGTAAAAAAAGCATTTGGCCTTGATCGGCTGTATATGTACAGTAATAAGATCAAAGAGTGCACTTGTCGAGAGTGCTGTGTGAGGTTGTCGTACCCTCCGTTCACGAGAGCTATATCAGTGTAGGTGCCGCTCAGTGGTTCAAGCCCACTGCAAAGTGCACTTGGCGATGCCCTAAAGATGAGAAGTATTAAATCTCATGTGAATATAGCCTTTTAGCTGCGCGGTGGTAAAAAAAGGCTCGCATGTACTTGAGCGTTGTGGTTATAGGTGTTCTTTATACGTTACGCGACGAGGTTTAGTTGTGTACAGTCCTGGTCTCGCTAGAGAAAAATATTTCTGTTCAGTCACGTCTGACACTTCGGTACTTAAATTGTCCTCTAAAAAGAACAGAAAATGAAATAATTTTCTGAAATTGAAATTCCTTAAAATGAAATTTTAACTTGTGGCGAAATTTATAAAAAACGCCCGTGTACATAGATTAAGGTGCGCGTTAAAGAGCGCTGATGGTCGAAGTTAATCCAAACGGCGTAGTTTACATTTATGTCGTATTAATTTCACGCGAAGCCACATCTTTTTTCTTTACATTATCTTGAGCGTTTTTGTTGCGTTGTTTAGATTGACGGAAGGCAGCGGAC
This sequence comes from Rhipicephalus sanguineus, assembly GCF_013339695.2. Lineage (NCBI taxonomy): Eukaryota > Metazoa > Arthropoda > Arachnida > Ixodida > Ixodidae > Rhipicephalus > Rhipicephalus sanguineus. Next base: position 105,903,543 of record NC_051184.2, read on the forward strand.
ATTATTCGTATGAAAAAACGTACTTTGGTCCCGTGAAATAACCGGACCTTTGTTCCATTACTGTGGTGCAAGTAATCAATCGAAGAAATTTTCGTGCTGTACAGTTACGTTTGTGTACTGTTACTGGAATAAAAACACGCGTGTGCGTGTTAAACGTATCGGTAGCGCTAAAGTGCTGTCAGCCACGTAGCTTTCCTCAGTAAACCTATAAACTGTCCTACATTTCATGGAGAACTGAATAAGAAATGCGAATGAATATTTGAGCACACAGTGCACAAAGTGCTATTTTAAATCATCGCTCAGGAATACGGGCTTTCTTTTTGTTGAGGGGCATCCAAATGAACAAGAAGTAACTAGTTAATTCACTCGCGCTATACAGCAGTACGTATTAAGTGGAACCCAAGCTAAACATGTACAAATAAAACAACATGAAAACGTCACCCATTGCGAAAACGCCCACTGTCGCCGAAGGCGAGCAACCCGTTCGTTGGCAGAATGCGCTTCCCTCACAACTAATTGTAACGTTCGGCGCGCTTCGTGCATTAATTCGGGAATGAAGAGCGCACATATTACCACAAAGCTGCAGTCAAAGCATTCTGTTTGCCAGAAATCGGGTCACATCGCCCACAACGAAGCGCTGTTGTGCACGTTTGTATACACGCCGACAACCGCCTATCCACACTAGCGCGGCGACGGTGCTGCCACCTGTAGCCCGATCTCGCGGCGAATAGTGATCACAGATGAAAGGTGGTTACATGAAAATCATGACATGCATGCCACGTACGCCATGACATACATGCCCCACTCATGGAGTGCTTGCGGCGGTTTCGCTGTCCTGACAGATACCAAATTTCGTATTGCATGACGGGACACTATGAAGAACATAAATAACAGGTGATAACATAAAACATCCTGACATGCATGTAATATGTACGTACAGCATGATTTACAGGCCACGCTTATGGTGCTCGCGCGGCCGGTTAGCTAGCATGGTATACCCCAAAATTGTTATTTTGTGACGTGACTATGACGAACAGGAATGGCAGGTGGTGTCGCGAAATTCATGACATGCATGTGGTGTAGGGCATGATTTACCTACCACGCTCATGGTGCGCTCACGGATGTTTCGCTAGCTTGATATGCACCAAAATAGGTATTGCGTGACGTGACTCTACGACGAACAGAAATGACAGATGGTAACGTTACATTAATGACATGCATATCGTGTAGGGCATGATTTACATACCATGCTCATGGTGCGCTAGCCGCTGTTTCGCTAGCGTGATATACACCAATGTTTGTATTGCCTGACGTGACTGTACGATGAACGCAAATGACAGGTGGTAACATGACAGTCATGGCGTGCACTTTATGTACAGCATGATTTACATGCCACTCTCACTGGTGCGCTTGCAGCCAGTTCGCTAGCTTGGTATACCCGAAAATTCGTATTTCACGACGTCACTGCATGACAAACATGTGATAACATGACACGGAGAGGTGATGACATGACAATCATGACATGCATATCGGGTATGGCATGATTTATATGTCACGCTCATGGTCTTCTGCCGGCTGTTTCCCTAGCTTGATATACACCAAAATTCGTATTTCATGACATGACTGTAAGAAGAACATGAATGACAGGTCCTAAAACGCAACAGACAAAATGCATGTCAGGTACGGCATGATAAACGCGACACTGTCAGGGAGCATTTCCGGTCATTTTCTTTACTGAATATGCACCAAAACAGGTGTGGCATGACATGAGTGCGCGACGAACATAAAGGACAGGTCATGCATTGTATATACCAGATTATTGTGGGCGTTTATTGTACGCATCTTCCTCATATGTAGATTATCATGATCATAATTCATTTGGTTATGCATCCTCATCCTCGCCGTTATCATCATCATCATTGGGGTTTCACCGTGCCTGTTCGCTGCCGGGTCTTCGGGCATAATAAACGTCTGCCCACCATGACCTTATACGTGGTGGAGGGAGCTCCTGGTTCCCCCAACATCTGCTCCTGCAGGTAAACTACAGCCTCTTCCGTGCCCCATGACTCCATTTGAAGGTGTAGGTGTCGATCTTATGACCCCCTTCCAGTCAATGCCGCCGGCGAACGTTGGATCGTGACAGCTGTGGACCATTCGACCCGCTACGCTGAGACATCAACTGTGACTACTGGTTCTGCTGCTGAAATAGCTGATTTCGTCTCCAAGCCATTATACTACGCCATGACGCTCCACGTGTTCTGATCAGTGACCGCGGAAAGGCATTCCTTTCTCAACTAGTGAACGAAATTCTCCGAGCCTCCGGCACGACTCACAAGACCACTTCTAGTTACCACTTCTAGGTGTGGGTCACTTGGCCCCCGTAGGAGTGTTGCCGGCAAAAGTCGTCTGACTACCTATAAGTGGCAACGTGATCCTTCGGATAAGAGTCCTACCACTGTACCTTGAGGGTCGGGGAACTCTCCTAAGCGCGCCGACACTGACCCACCAAGAGAGTCACTGTGATTCTTTAAAGAGCGTCCTATAAGTGGCAAGTCAGAACTCTCCAAAAGAGTCACGTATAAGCTTTTTTTGTGATAGTGCACAGTCGGCGAGATTTCCTAAAGTTCTGCCGGACTTTTACAGCGAAAGCTCTTATGAGATCATTTCAACGGCCATTATACTACGCCATGACGCTCCACGTGTTCTGATCAGTGACCGTGGAAAGGCATTCCTTTCTCAACTAGTGAACGAAATTCTCCGAGCCTCCGGCAGGACTCACAAGACCACCTCTAGTTACCGTCCTCAGACTTACGGTCTGACCGAGCGATTTCATTGCACACTTGCCGATGTGATCGCCGCTTATATTCAACCCGACCACAAGAACTGGCACGGGATTTACCATTCGTCACTTTCGCTATAACACAGCCATTCCGTGGACAACCGGCTATTCACCGTTTTACCTGATTTACGGACGTTCCACTACTTGGCTCCTGGACGTTTCCTTCTTTACCTCCAACGTAAATCCGTCGCCATTCTCGTCCGAGGAATACGTTTCACGACTCGCCCAGTGTCTCCAGCGTGCTCGCATGAATACAGAAACCAGGCAGCAAGACAGGAAGATTGTGCATGATGAAGCTCATCGTACTGTCTCCTTCCGACCCGGTTACGAGGTGCTGCTCTTGACGCCTGTTCACAAACCTGGTTTGTGTGACAAGTTTCAGCCACGGTTTATCGGCCATACACAGTTATGGAGCAGATTTCTCCCGTGAATTATTGAGTGACGCCACTTGTAACGCCAGCAGACCGCCGTTACCCTACTATCTGATTGTCCGCATCTCCCGCATCAAGCCCTTCATGCGACGTTCCTCGTCTCTATGACCTGCGGCGGCCAGGCTGGCCGTTTTCACTTGGGGGGGGGGGGACAGTTAGTGTGGGCATTTATTATACACATCTTCTTCATCTGTACATATTCATGTTCATATTGCATTTGGTTATGCATCCTGATCTTCGTCGTTATCATCGTCATCATCATTGTGAGTTCATCGTGCCTGTTCGCTACCGGGTCTTCGGGTCAAATAAACGTCTGCCCAACCGAGACCTCGTAATATACGTTTCATTATATGAAATATTGTACATGAGTGCTTGCATGGCAAACGTCAGATATATAGTGAACTAGATGTCATGACATGAAAAAATTTTCCTCAAAGAGAAACAAGGCGATGTATGCAGCTCTCTGCTGGCTGCTTCGCATTACATCGGTTCCCGCAGTGCGTGGGATCTGCCGGATTTTTGTCCGTGGTAGGTATCTCCGAAAGGTGCCAGCACTTGTACACGGTGGGAGATTCTGTTGTGGGACAGCAGTCCTCTAAGGTCGTTTTCGCATATATTGGAAATCAGAATTGATGCCCTTTTCTCTGCACAATTTCTGTTTAAAAGGCAAAACACAAATATTAAAAAAACGCCGCTTCCATATGAATAAGATGCGCATCTCAAAGGTTGACATGAGTCATGAAAGCACCACTAAAACACGAGGCGAATAACTAACCCGATCAGCCAGCGGAGTTACTGCATATGCAAAAAGGATCAATCCACCGATCCACATTAGACTTCATGATTGAATTCAGCTTGTTTGTTTACGTGTGACGCGCCTCTTGTGATATCATACAATTCGGCTATGCGTAGGGGTATTCTCTCAGATAAAAATAATTTGAACACGTCACATATTTTTTTTCAGGTAACGACATCACCCATTGGAAAAATGTGTGGCTCTGTCCTCGTACCATTCATGATTATTGGACCAGTGTGGCGCTGGGTACTGGGACGCTGGCACGCTGCACGAGGAACGCTGTTTCGCTGCACACTGGGAAGCCTGGTGGCTTTTAAATTAAATCTGGCTTTTAAAATGTTTTGATAATTTTTGAAATGCCCAGATCTTAATTATGGCTCTAAAGCACACGTAATGCGATAAAAAGAAAAACAAGAAAAGAAACACCGAGGGGTGCGGGAGTCGGACCTACTACCTGGATGCACTGTACATGCCGAGTCTGGCATGTTATCAGTGGCGTAGCCAGGGGGTGGGCACACCGGGCCCGTGTCCCTCTCCTCCCCCAAATTTTTGCCATGTCATACAGAGCTCAAAATGACACTCGATCACATCTGCGTGCCCGAACCCCGCTTCAGATCAAGGAGGTGGCCCCCCGCCCCCCAAAAAAAAGTTTGTAGCTACGCCGCTGCACGTTATCGCTAAACCACATTAGGAAGACGAAAGTACATTTTTTCCTTGATGTTATAACTGATTCTAGTAGCCACTATTTTTTGTTTTCTTGTTTACAAACCCACATTTTGGCCTCTTCGTGCTCGCGACAACCTAACATATGATAATTAATTTGTCTGTTACGTGCTGCCTAGGATCAGAACGTCCATCTGGCACGTTTTGCCGAAAAAACATGTAAGCCTAACCGCAGATCGGTCGCGGCAATCTCACTGACTCGCTAAGCGGTTATTCATACCTATGTAGAAAATAACGTGCATCTGAAATGCACGCTGAACACTTTAGTTTCTTTACCGCTTTGGACACATTCTCTGTCCTTCTTGTTTACGTTCCGCGTGCTATGGAGCCGCTGTAGTTAAACCTAGCCGACCCGACCATTAGGCTTACAGCTGTACTCCGTGCGCTACGATCACTGTGAAAAACGTGGATACTCAATTACGAAGAATCAAATACCCTTTAAAATGTAGTTTCGGTCATAACTGACTCAAGTGGGGTGCTATTTGCGTCTTCAATTACGCAAATCAGATGCTTGAAACGCCGAGATTCAGCGTTACAGCGGCTAATTGCTGCCGTTGACGTGCGGCTTTCAGCAGTACAAGCCCATATGGAAGGACTGACTGCTAGAGTAGGTTGATATTGATTATCAGACTAACATTAATGTCATATTGTGTTGCGAATGATAGGTTCTTTCGATGCAGTTTTACGCACTACATCCATGACCTTCCATCACACACTTCAGTGACAGCTCACGCACTCGCGCTTGACAGATGAATGTGTTTGGCGTATTCGTACGCCCGTCACTTAGCTAAACCTGAAGCTAAATATGTGTAGGGCACAGAACGGAACACTTTTGTGAAAATATTCGATAAATTTCAACTTCGACATCTCGCCCTCTAATATCATATCTTATACGAAGTCCACCCAGAGCGTCTATTTTTTTCCCAATGTGCCCCCAGTGTTCCCAGTGAGCGGGCGCACACTGCACAGCGTGGCCAGTGCCTCCCAGTTCGCTGTAAGACATTATACCACAGTGTACAGTATTCTTAGTGTCCTTCGGCGCGCTGGGCGGCACTGGCCACGCTGTACAGTCTGTCCCAGTGCCTCCCAGCGCGCTGTAATACGCTGGGACACACTTTACAGAGGTTTCCAGAGCCGCCCAGTGCGCTGAAATGCACTGGGAGGCATTGGAAACGCTGTTTTACGATAGGCGTGCGTGCGTGTGTGGTGTGTGTGTGTGTGTGTGTTGGTTTGTTTGTTGCGTGTGTGTGTGTGTGTGTCTGTTTGTGTGTGTGGTTAAGTGTGAGTGGGTGGGTGTGTGCGCGCCCGTCCGTCTTCGTCTTATCATTTATTCTTCAATGATTTGCACCGCGTCGTCGGCTTTTTTCTCTTAAGTATCTCGCATCGAGGCACCCCCATGCAATGCACAGTGCGCTGAAAAGGCTGAGTGGTCAAGTAATGCGCATGTTGGCAAACGCGCGGCTTGCGCGCAGCTGAGGCTGCCCCTGTCTATCCTAAATTGAATTTCTGAAGCTGATAGCACAGGGCGTGTTCTGGGGTGAACTTACAAAAAAGAAGAAGCTTTCGTGTTGCGTTTAAATCAACTAATCCATTTCGGTCTGCGGCTTTAAGGAAAAATTGTTTGAACGTTTAATATTTTCACTGACTTGTTGGCTGAAATGTTCCGAAACTACTCTGTCTCTGGCAAGACCACCATTCAACTAAGGTATTTGCAAGCGCATTGAACTCAGAAACAGCACAGAAACAGCACAAGGCGAGCGGATCTGCAGTGCAACTTTTGCTGTTCTCAGACTCAACTCGACGATGCATGGCAGATCATTGCTATCGTCACTGATGCGGTGAGGAGATGCGTCAAATACCCAGATAAGACAGGGATCACATGTACAACACGGTTAATGCCGCCCCCAGACGAGCAAGAGCGGCGGCGCTGGAACGGTTACGAAATGACCCAGACACCTACTATACAGACTCCATCCCATATCCACGAGGCAAAAAGCATTTTCACTCCAGCGATCCCGTCGACGACAATACCTACGCGCAGCATGACCGTAGCAGAAGCGGCGGCCATAGCACTAGCCTTGCGAACAGCAGAGGGCAACAGACAATCTGCACACGTTATTATAGATTCACAAGAGGCTTGCCGGCTGTTTCTCAGAGGCGTCCTTCCCCAGAGTTTCCAACGCTTTCTAGGATCCGACCTCCAAGAAGACGATGGCACCACATGGTGCCAGCTCACGAAGGTTTAGGTGAAAATGAAACAGGCGGACATCCTTGCTCGAGCATTACCATTCCGAGCCGTGGACATGCCGACCCGGGTGGATTCCTTCATACCTACGCTGCCTCGAGATATCTTCGAGAGACAAAGACGGGCCCGGCAGACAATGGCGCCATCCCACCTTAAACTCACACGCTGGCAATCCAGGGACTGCAGACCCCTACAGACAAACACATATCGCAACATACACACACTCAGCAAAATGCGACCTTCTCATTACTTTGAACGCTGCCCTTGGTGCGGCGACGCACCTACACTCATTCACATAACTTGGAATTGCCGACAAAAACCAGGACAGGCCAACTCACCCCTCATCGCACGCAACCAAATCGATTGGAAGTGGCAGGTGCGGCTCACCCTGCAGAACCTGGGAAGCCGGCAGGCAACCTTGAGCCAGACCAAGCGAGCCGCTCGAGCCAATGGGGCCCTAGAATAGGGGCTCTACACACGGTTACCTCAGTTTGCCTTTGAATAAAATGTTCATCCCTCCTCCTCAGCTAAGCCGCACATGCCGTTTCTGCAGCCCAAGTGCCCCGATTCAGTAATGGTCCCGCGTGCAAGCGCGTAGCGTTTGTAGTGGTAGTCCCAGTCTTATTGCAGCGCCTGCTCGTAGCAGTTGAGGGTTTTAAATAAGGTTTCGCGTTTCTTAAGGAAAATAGCTTCGTTGTTTGTCATAGACGAGCGGACTTTCGAATTAAACGCATAACCTGAGCAAAGAGTTATCCAAGAAACCTGCTCTACAATTACTGCTGAAATGGAAAATCAGCCTTGTGCCACTCCTATTCGCTCTATTGACAAGCTCCTCAGGATCAAATAAAGTTCATTGTCTGTCTGTCTATTTAATGGCAAAAGTTAATATTCCATCGTAAGATGGCTTACCGCAGAACGGTAATAGATCTCATAGTATTTTAAATGGAACAACATAAGCCTGGTAATGTTGGTATCATTCATTTCGCATCTAGCGCGCAAGACAAGATACGGAGAGTGAAATCCGACGTAGACAGCGCCTGCCTACATCGGTTGCCACTCGGAACTTGTCTTCTGTTGTGCGTTAAGTACTCAAAACGCACTAAATTGTTCAATATTTGTTCTCTACTTAACGAAGTTTTCTGTGCCAACTTTGCGGAGCCTAGGCACACAATATAACCCTACGCTGCTGCATGTAGTGCTCGGAAGTAGACCCTTGTTTATAATGAAGCAGAAACAAAACCATAGCGCCAACTTCTTTTTTCTTCATGTTCAAGATATTCTGCATTGTGAGAAAGGTTGCCCGATGAAATGTTTTTTTTTGTTTCTTGCTGTTCTTAACTCTCGGGCGTCGATTTTGTGTTTTGCTGCCCCCTTAAACAAGTGACGGGGCCGATGCGTTGCAGCAGGCAAACATCGACGCTTTTAAACCAGGATGAGCGATTGTTCATCAGTTGGTGTGTAATTATCGAACACGAAGAAACGAAGACAGGGGCGCATTTCGCAGCATTTCTATGTACGCAAACAGTTATGAGGGAATGACATGTACAGAATTGACACCACCAGCGCAAATGGATCTCTGTAATCGCGATAGCCACATTGGTGCCGGCGACCTCTTGCAAATCTTCAGTGAGACGACCTGTGGAAAGCAAGAAAATGCAATCGCAAATAGTACGTGAGAGAAATGACACATTTAGTAATCGCTTGCGTACATGATCGGTATTTTAGCTTGCCTATTGTAGCTTATACAAACACGTCCCAGATCGCCTAGTGTAACACCGGACGGATCAGCGTTATGAAGGGAGGCGTTGCTATGAGAGGCGATGAGAGCGCTTGACCGTGATAAAATTACCAGTGCGATGCTTCGCCTGTGAAACGCTTAGACGTTTCTTTCTTTTTTGTTAAGATGGAGGGGGCTCCGCCGATAGCACCATACGCGTTCATGTCGAATATGCGAAAATGAGTGTTTTGGACCACCGCAGGAATGACTGTGCAAACGCATCGTTTGAATGACTGAGTGTTTGAATGACTGTTTTTGAATGACTGTTTGAAGGAGCGTTTTGGACCAACGCAGAATGACACATTTCATAAACTGCGTTGCGTTGCTCATTGTCGCGCATACAGTAGTACCGAAGACCGTTTTCTGTATACTACTGGTGGTCTCATTTGCTTACAACGCTAGTCGTTTCCTCGTGACTATCTGGAAAAGAACATGTTTGAGAACACAGCTATGTCTTCGTTTTTTACCAACTCATGAACAGTCGCTCATGCTCTATTACAGACTGCGATGCGTGCTTGCTGTCACCATCGTTGTTTGAGGGGACAGGAAAAAACGAACATGATACAGGAAAACTAGAAACAGCAACCAACGAAAATTCGTCACGGGATAAGCTTTCTAACAATGCAAAACATAGAAAACATAATAATGGCGAAGAATGAAGCTAGAGCATTACATGAAAAAGAAAAGAAATGGATAATATGTTTTCATTTGCGCTACGTTTTCAGAAAGGTTTACTTTCCATGAGTACACTCAGCAGCGTAGCGAAAAAAGCCTGCGCTTAGGCTCCGCAGAGTTGACTGTGCTGCGGCAGAAAGTTGTCGAGAGATGTCGATCAAATGACAGAATTTAGCGTGTAACGCACAGCACAAGACAATGACCGAATGAAAACCGACAAAGACTGGCGCTGTCTTCGTCGCTTTTCACTCTGTCGTTGTCTTGCGTTGTGCACTGGATGCTGAAATTGAATGTACGACCATTACAAAGCTTCAGTTAATTCATTTATTTCACTTAAAGTACTACGTAGCCTGCTTCGGGTCCACACTAAGTTGCGTAGCTTAGCTGGTAAATTAAGTACTACCCTTGTGAGCAAGCATTGTCCGTTTTTAGGGGCGAAGCTCCTTAAGGCGGCACCCGTTCGTCCCTCGTAGTCGTAGTCGTAGTCCGTAACCAGTCTTACGCTTTGACCTCCAAGGTGGTGCCGGTGGGAGATTTTCCCTGTGCGTTGTTGAACAATAAAAAATTCGCAGCGGTAGCTAAAAGCCGACTTCTTCTGTCTCTCATTCCCATTAGCAGCCATTCTTTACCTCCAAGGTAGTGCCTGGTGAGATTTCTCCTGTGCGTGATTAAACAATAAAAATTTTGTTCAAAACGCCGTTGATTGATGAAATAAACCAACGAAAGACGCCAGATGTTTTGTAAAAGCAAAACGGAAAAACGCCAGATGTTTCTAAAGCAAAAGGAAAAGACGCCAGCTGCTTAACGAAAGACGCCAGATGTTTTCTAAAGCAATGGATTTCTAAACAATGAAAATTCACAGCGTACATGTAAAATTAAAGTGAGCTGCAAGTCGTCATAACTCATCGAACCTTTAGTATAAACGCGCCCGATATCACGTCGGTGATGATGTACTGGGCAGAATTCACGGAAGATTCACGGTTTACCGATGAACCTCCGCAGCTTCGCCCACTCATCATCATTCACTCCGTGGATATGCTGTGATTTTTTGTTTTAAGATTTACGAATGTGAATGTCAGTATACAGTACTGCGTGCACGACCATGGGAGAGCAGTAGACTGTCTCAATTATTGCAGAACAAGGGATGCAGGGAACTGCTGTCAATGGAGCCGAAGGAATAAGAACGACAAAAGTCTGGTCTTCCGTTTCAGCGCTAACTGTAGCGCCAGTTTGTTGGACAAAGTTTTTCTCAGATTATTCTGATAGTTTGTGTGTCGTCAACGTGGGTATTTAACCTAGAAACGCCAAACCTTATTTGAAGATCTTGCTGTTACGGGCACGCGCCACTAGAGTACCGCGAGTAGCATTACAAATGCTGTCCGCTGGAGTCCGTGGCGAGGAGCTAGTGCTGACTCGTGGCAGTTGTAAGACCGAAAGTCGAGTTAGTAAATATTCCCTCTGTGTCCCTGTCTTAGTATGCGCTAAAAGGTTCTCAAGATCGTTCTCAAGAGACGGCAGGTGGTGTGTGGCTGAAGAACAGCGAAGATTGCGCGGCATACCCGCTCGGCCTTTGTTGTTCCAGCAAGCCTCAGCTTACCAGCGGCCCCGATGCCACAGTCTTCAACCCAAATAATAAGTCTTCAATGTGGGGTTGTTCAAATTTGTATGCGAGAGGGAACGTGTGAGATAACAAAAAAAAAACAGTTTTATGTCGTCAAACAACTGGGGAGGGTCGATGCATGTAGGGAGGTGTGTTTCAGATCCCGTAACATGAAACCTGGGGAGGGGCAAAGCATGCCGTGTGCGCCGGTGTTCACAACGGCAAAATCGCTGCTAATGGGGAATGAGAGAAAGAAGAAGAGGGGTCTCGCCGAGGTAGTTCGCCACATTGTCTGGAGAGAGATTTCTTTGATGAGGCACTAGTGCTGCCAACCCTGAAACCGGGCATGTAGGAATGGGGTTTCAGCTCCACTAAAGTCTTCGCAAAACTGCATCGAAATGCAGCTTACCGTAAGGTGCTTCTTCTTCTTCCCTGCATACCCGGTATCAGTTCTCTACGGCATGTAGGGAAGGGTGCGTCAGCTCCACTAACGTTGTCGGCTATTTGTTGGACTAACTTTTACCTTATTCATTTTTAGTAGATCGCTGCCAAGTAAAGTACGAGCATTTAGCAGATATTATTTAAGAAGTCGTGTTTCAAAAAAGTCACAGTTTCGCTTTCAAGTCGAAGCAATGAATGCAATAGCAAGGAATTGGAATGTCACCGGAAGAACAGCAAGCACCTAGGAACTTGTTGCGCGCTGCTAAAGCACAAAAGGCGCAGGAATATAAAACACACAAGGAGCGTGTCAACTAACAGCTTTCACAGCTCGACACAAGAAGGACACAAGAAGCTGCTCAAGCACAAAGAAGGACGCACGACAAGAACGCAGAGGTATACATCTATCTAGCAGCTCACTCCTCTCGCAAACGCGGCTGCTGTGGCGAGCAAAGTGACCTTGGTGTGGCCTATAGTTTTAACGACATCTTCGCGGTGAAAGCACAAGGCGTACAAAACTACCCCACAACAGACAAGCGCGGGAGCATGGTTGACCACGCCTTGTATGTCAAAGTACAAGTCGTGGGCGCATATCTGATCTCCGGCGAAACACTAGAGATATTTAGAATTGGGGACCTAAGAAATTTGCGAGCCGCCAGGGTGCGTTCCATTTTGCGCTTGCATTGTCCCAAACACTCTGTAGCGCCCTTCTTTGGGCGGCGAACAAAACACGACCTCAAGAAAAAAAAAATAAACATGGCGCTTGGCAGTGGCACGTGAAGCCACGGCTCGCGTTCCCTGCTGATACCGAATATGGTCACTAAAAATTCATTTGAGTCTAGTTTGTACATATTTCTGAGGCTAAAATTACAGTGCAAATGCTTTTTTTTCTCCTTCTTACTTCTTCTCTACTTCTTTGTCCTTGCACCCATCTGAAGATGATTTCATGTCTTCGCGTATGTTATATACTATCATCCTTGTTACACGTTTTGGTTTAGAGCTATTGTGAGCGCATCTGCGATAAGGTTGCCTTCGGCTATGCACTGGCGTATGAAAGAATAAAGCAGTTGTTAGTCAGCGCTGGTGTCGTACGTTTCTTTTCTTCGTGGGGGTCTTGTGTGTTTTGCTGTAATATTAGCCTCAGGATTGTAGTCACTGTACAACATATAAAGCATGATTCCGGTTTAGCCGTCTCGTTTCTTCCCTCCTGTGGCATAATCCTACAAGAGCGAAAGCGTTCCCACTAGCTCGCACCAGCACGAGCCACGGGACGCTCTTCTTTTTCTCTGTCCGACTGGCCACGAGTGGCGCAGCGCTAAAACCCCCAGAATGGAAAACTAGCGTGGGTGACAGCGATACGACGCAAACGCAGCGGGGTAAACGATGCAGAATGGCCCGCGTCTCGCATAATTTGTATTCCACCACGTGTGACATCCCGCGCGTTTCACCAAACGCCGCGTGCGTTTGTATACTGCCGTTAGTATCCTGGAGAACGAATAACGCATGGAGTAATTGTCTGAGGCAGCGCGCTGCGGAGCGAGGGGTCGCAGGGTCGGATCCCCCGATCGCGCGCTTGGACGTTCTCTCTTCTGAATTATTTTTATTTGTGGCTTTTATGTATATATGCATACATATACATATCTGGGACATGACGGCAACGCGACGGCAAAAATCCGCCGAGTGTCCATATAATTCCTATCGGAATAATAGAGATTTTACCGTAGATATCCATGTTTGTGTGTCTGGCTTTTGATAGATTACTTTTAAGGGCTCGTTTTTTCTTTGTTAGACGCAAAATTAATAAGAACTAACGGGCAATATTACCAAGGACAATGTAGGGGATGTTTTTGTAGCACTTACGATATAAATGTGAAGAAAGTAAGTGAACGAAGAGATAACTTGCCGCCGGCAGGGGCTGAGCTACGGCGGTGGTCATCCTCCTGTTCAGTTTTGTGGTATCAATGTGCATTTTTACACCTAGGAGTGTTAGCGCCGAACGCAGCCATGGAGGTCCCTGCCGGCAGCAAGTTGTGTTTTCGTCCGCTTTACTTTCTTCACGTTTATATCGTCATTACTACAAATAACATCCCCTGTACTTTCCTTGGCATTATTGCCTGTTAGTTTTCATTATTATTGGCTCTAGATAGGAAACTTGAGCACCTTGATAAATTTAGTCGCAGATTCTGTCACCTATGCTATGCCGAACATAATGTTTAGGCAGTGACGGCGAAACATTAACTCATAATATGCATAGTACGGACCTCTGGCAAGTAGTGGGATTTACCCAAGTTTTGTGGCACATACCTGCTTATGATGACCGTGACGATGACATGACACGCCGACAAGCCGAGACCCTAATGTGATTCGGCCAGCTCCACTTCGCGAACACTGTCGAAACAGTGGAGCTGATGCCCCCCTTTGTCATACTCACCCTCACCCATATTTATTGCCCCTTTCGTTGGTTCACCCTCTCCGCCGAGCCTTGCCTTCGCTCATCTTGGTGCGGTGCAGCCCTTCCTCTCCTACCGAGTACCACTGTGGCCATGCCGCAAGACACTGTGACCAGCGCTACGCCCATGGACGGGGAACCTCGCCTAATCCCAGAATGCAGATACTTGGCTGCTGCTTGACTTGAGCCAGTCCCTCGTTCTCGAACTTGCGGATCACTGGCGGGTGACTTTCCTTGATCGAAGTCAGGTCAAGTTTCAAGTCTGCTGACGGGGCCAGCTTGAAACTTAATTCGTGCTTTATTCCAACATTGCCGCCGCTCGAATGGAGGCCGCGTAGAGTTTGGCCGTTTTTGAGTTTGCCACGATATCGATGTAGCATTTTTAGAGGTCCATCACCTGCCGAAGTTGCTGCGGCCCGCACTACGTGACCGGGGAAATCCGATGGAGTTGTACTACGGAAGAACAGGTCGCTCGCTGCGGGTTCACAAAGAACGCCGTGCGACAACTCCTAGCTATGTTGCCTTTCTTCCAAGAAAACGGGGACAACAGAAGACAGCCTGTGACTCGCAAGCTCTCGCGTTTTATAGCGCGGGTTCATTTCAGACAGCCACCAGTGTCCTGGTCCGCATTGCTTTGTCGACGGTGTGGCATGCAGTGGGAAAAGTGACACTGTTCACGGGGAAGCACGTGTGCCTGATGCTGGTGCGCTTCCCACAGCCTAAGAAAAAAAAAGGGTCAAAAGAGGGTCATGGCCGCGTGACTCTCTTCGGGTGTCCATTTGACCCCTTTTGGAAGGTAGATGATGAGAAATAGAGTTAGCATTTCACATGGCGCCACGGGACTCTTCTGAAGCGCGTTTCGATTGGCTTCCGTGATGAAGTCGCCGTCGCATACGCCATCCGTATCGCGCGTTTGCAGTTTGGCGCCTTTCTGTCGCGGTGGCTCGCCGACGGAGCCAACCGGGCTGGCGCCGTGCCTCAGCCTCCTCCCTCAGTCTGCTCGGTCTCTTGGAATGTGTTGCGTCGGTAGCGGGGGTTGCGTCAGTTGCCTGTCGTGCAATTTTGTGTTCGAACAAAAATGCGCATCTTCGGTGGCGTTGACGCCAGGCTCCGTGCCCGAAGTCACGCTTGGAGGGGGGGATATTCATGGACCTGATGGACACAGACTACATGTGCCCGTTAACGGTCGGTGCTTTCGTAGGTACTAATTATACAGCTTTAGCTGGGCGTCTGCAGCAGCTCTGCGGAAGTTATCTTCGAGCCATTTCCAACAGCAGCCTGCGTCCGTGGGGCTGTTGCGGATGCCCAAATAAAGCTGTCAGTTAACGGGTTGACACCGTTATGCGCGTTGCTGTACAAGCTCCCATAAAATGAGCTATGCAAACAATTATCAAGGGTCGTTTTTTGCTGATCGCACATTGTGTCTGCCATGCTGAAGGTGCAAGATGTCGTTTTGAGATGCGCTTTAGTCTACTTCATAACAACATTTCTATCAACCTTGAATGTGCAGCGTGCTTCCCCGTGTGGGAACGCGAAAAAAAGCACGTCCACAGAACGCTTAGACGAACTATAAATTATGGATTTTCTTGGCTTAACGACGGTAGCTTGAGGTGCAGATATGGTAGGATGCTTCCAGCGCGTACGTGTTAGTCACTGAAGTTGGACACGCCTCGCCGGTAAGGCGAAAAAGCTAGACACTTTCGACGGTGCGCGTTCTTGCGGTCGCCGCCGTGCACTTTTATTGCGATAGCAATTATATGGACAGTCTCGGCTCGATTTTGCCGTCGCCGCCGTCATGACCGTATATGTATAAGTATATATATATATATATATATATATATATATATATATATATATATATATATGTGTGTGTGTGTGTGTGAAAGCCCGAAAGAAAAATAATTCAGAAAAATGCTTCCGAAGCGCGGAATCGAACCAGGGACCTCTTCCGCCGCAGCGAGTGGCGCTAGCCACTACGCCACGAAGCGCAGGTCCTCCACGTAGGTAACGGCGAGCGTTTTTCTTTCGTTTCTGTTTGCTGTTTTCGTGGTTTGCCAACATCTGCGATGACGCTATAACAGAATCAAGTGAGCGTACGTAATTGTGGGAATTATGTGCGCTAATTATAGCATATGGCATGTCTGATCTCGACGTAGACGGCGTCCGCGCGCGCTGGGTGTCGTTCGGGTGCTCGTACTCGAACGTGTTTGCTTAGTAGTCAAGGATGGGTTACGTTTGTAAAACATGCGGTCAGTAACCGCTCATGGCGTGCCCCTGACTGCCGGAGGATGTGCTTGGGTGTCGGAACATGCTGGCGCAGAGCCGTGCTTATTCTGTAACCAGATTTTGAAGCAATTTCTCAGAAAAGAAGTGCTTTCATTCGTGCATAGCCAGTGCCCATTGCGAAACGATGTTGACGCTGCCTTTTACGTGAAAATTTGTTTTCGTTGGGAAATTATTTCGAACGAAACACTCGTGTCAGATGTGTGTACAGTAACGGTTTGCTGAACAAAGGGTGGTTTTAAAGACAAATAAGCAGTGTGTATGTTTTGGTTATTCCCAGAGTCCCGGATTACTTCTCCCGCCTCTTCACTCCAGTTGACAGCCACACTAGGGGAGACGGAGGTGTCGCTTGGTCTCGCACCTCACCGCACGCGATGGAAAAATCAACAGCAGTGTTCGCCTTGTCAACCGAACGAGGCAGTCGGTCCTACATTTTCTTTGGTTGGACAAGGCGACTTAGGAAAAGAGGTGAGTGGCACCCACGCAAAAGAGCTTAAACCAATTTCGTTTGTTGTTTAAAAGAGGCTCACATGATCTTGTGCTGCAAATTTGTCGCCAAGTGACGTGTTACAAAAGCTACTATTTGCAAGTCGTGTTTCACACGATAACGGCAAAAATTCGGTTTTTTACCATGCCTGTTTGCATTTGCTGTTTTGTTGTGAGCCTTCATAATGTCTGTGTGAACTAGTTATTGTGTAGACTTTGCAAACTTTTACTGCAATTTCATTTTCTGACCATAATATCACCTTCTGCTTTTCAGATACCGTTTTTATGGCGCTCACGCTGAACAGCAGCGACAGCCTAGCATGTCACAAGTCTGATGCCTTCAGCCGTCACCACTTTTTGATTTATTCTTGATCATAGGGAATAAAGATTGAAACATGGTGCTGACTTATGCAGTTTATTTTGCACCATATGACACTATGTACATCAGTCACACAGTTTAGTTGGCTATACTCATACAACCATGTAAATGATGAATACCTTAACTTCTTAATTGGAAATCACAGACCATCTCTTCGCACTTTCTATATTACTTTGCTGCGAAAGGTGTGTTGTTTGGACGAGCTTTATTCAAATAATTCTAAAATTGAACTATTCGTTTTTTGCAGTCGCTAGACAGAACGGCTAGTATTATTGGACTTGCTTAAAATGAACACTTCACTATTTTCAACAGTAGTCGCGCAAAAGTAGAGCAAAGGTCGAATGAGTAGCTTAAATTAGTTGTGGAGTTGCTTGACGCTTCGGTGTGGGTCACTTGACCCCCGTAGGAGTGTTACCGGCAAAAGTCGTCTGACTACCTATAAGTGGTAACGTGATCCTTCGGATAAGAGTCCTACCACTCTACCTTGAGGGTCAGGGAACTCTCCTAAGCGCGCCGACACTGACCCACCAAGAGAGTCACTGTGATTCTTTAAAGAGCGTCCTATAAGTGGCAAGTCAGAACTCTCCGAAAAGAGTGACGTATAAGCTTTTTTTATGATAGTGCACAGTCGGGGAGATTTCCTAAAGTTCTGCCGGACTTTTTACAGCGAAAGCTCTTATGAGATCATTTCAACGGCCGTTTTTTGGCGCCGTAGTTGTCCGCTGCCGCCGCCAGTGTCCGTAGCCGCTATCGCACGAAATAAAAAAAGGCAATAATAAATAATTTCCAAGATGGAACGAGGTTCGAACCTGGGCCCTCTGCGTGCGAGCCCAGTGTTCTAATCTGAGCCTTGCCGGTGCTTGAAACTGCGTTGCAAAAAGACCCTACACAGGCTTCATGTCGCGAAGGAACCACATTAACATATGTAATGTACTGTGGTAGAAGAGTTAAATAACAGCCAGGCGTCGGACAAACGCGAATTTTGTAACCGCGCGTCACACAACGCGAATTGCGCAACGAGTGGGTTGTTGAATGCTTCCAACCCATTACAATTGCCTCTGCGATAATTCTGCATGGTCATCAGCCACAGCATCAACAAAGTGCACATAATGCCTTACAGGTGTTTAGCGAGTACCACGGTTCTCCGCCGAATGACGAAAAATTGCATAGTGGCTGCTTCCCTACTTCTCAAAAAGTATGATTTATAGCGTCGAGGGTTTCTCGCAAGTGCACTTCTATTAGTTGCCAAGGAAGCCCATAAGGCTCCCAAGATCCATTTCCTCAGGGTCTCAATAAAGTTAATTCCCTCTCTCTCTCTCTCTCTCTCGCTCTTCGTTTCTCCGGTTAACGTATGTTATAAAGCGTGATGGGACAGTTAAATAACGACCGGACGTCACACAATATGAATTACGTAAGTAGTGGTTCGTTTAAAGCTTCCAGCCCATTACAAAGTGCTCAGCCATAATTCTTCATCGTCATCAACCGTCGCGTCAACAAAATGCACATAATGCCTTGCAGATGGTACCTCGCTTCTCCGCAGAATGACGAATAAAGTCGTGGTGGGTGCTTCCCACTTCCCAAAAATTATGATTTTGGCGTAGTGGTTGCGTTGCTAATGTATTTGTATTAGTAGCAACAAGGGAGTTTATAACGGGCTCTAGGAATGCCGCTCTTCCAGCTTTCGCTGTGACTGCGCTGCGCTTTCTGTGCAGGCCTGGCGTTTTTATGAAGTGGCCGCATTCCCTGTCGTAACTGGGTGTGTGAACTGCTCACAAATGCGCAAAGCACCGGCGGTGGAGACGTGGGAGTCGGAACGTGAACAAGACCATGCTTACGGTGAGCACTGACTCGTATACCGAATGCAATACATGTTGACCATCACGAAAACAGCAGCCTGAATTTGCCATTCTAACGGTACATTTTGAACTTAGCATTTTTGTGGCGCTCTCGTATTGCATTTGTGCTGGAGGTAATTTGATGCAGACGTTCGCTTCGAAAGATCCGTGGTTCCCATTGCAGTGCTTGGTAATTTCTCTTCAGGTATCTTTTGTCTGCCACCGACGTAACATTACCTTTTTTGCACTCGATAATGTGCATGTACTTGTTCACAAGAGCGATCACGACACTGAATTCATTTTTAGTGAAGCGTGGTTCCGCCTTCCGTTGAGATCTTTTTGGGGGACAGCGAGCGTAGATTCGGCGTTTCAGCGTGAATGCCTGTTGACATCACTACGATGTCGCTTCAAACGTGGCGCGATAGATATCGCATAAGTCTCAAAACATGTTTTCATAGCAGTCGATGACACCTGCTGTCACTTTTGTCTCGCATTATCCTTCTGCTTCATGTTCCAATGAAAAAAATTTGGGAGCACACACTTCTAGCACAAAGCTAGAAAGAAATCCGCACGATTTTCCCAGAAAGAAAAACTCCGACTGCTAGAGCTGCAGTCCATGGACCAGGATGAATTTTTCGGTAATTGGTCTCTGGAGCCATTAGTAGATTTATAGTATAAAGAGATGGAGGACCCCTTCCTACACTATACGGCATCGTACCTCGTAGAACGTTTTCATTCTCATTGTTGTCGGCTAAGCCTACAGCAGATAAGCCATTGTTATCGTTGTTCGTAAGTGCGAAGCATTCCTTAGTGAACCTCAGGCACTTTTGCCGTTTCTATCTACGTATCTATCTATCTACATAGCCGACTACGCCTGGGCGCATCCTGGTCGTCTCTGTCACTTGTAGTATAACAAAATCGGCATAGCACTGAATGCCTGTATGATGAACACGATACACTGGCCATGGCAGGAATAACGCAAAA
Source organism: Rhipicephalus sanguineus (assembly GCF_013339695.2). Lineage (NCBI taxonomy): Eukaryota > Metazoa > Arthropoda > Arachnida > Ixodida > Ixodidae > Rhipicephalus > Rhipicephalus sanguineus. Next base: position 105,923,483 of record NC_051184.2, read on the forward strand.
CGTGGGTCACGTACGTCATGACGGCCTTTCTCTTACTCAAGTGGGGCACAAACCCTCATACCGCAGTTCATGTTATGCGCCTATGTGGCACAAGTGTTCATAGCTTCAGCCAGCACGTTAACGGCGAAGAGACATACTGAAAGGCAAGGTAAGTAATGGAGCTGAAGACATAACACCCCTGGAAGACTCTCGACTGCCATCCACTCGTCCACATGGTCCGCCTGGATGAAACAATGTTGTCTACATTTTGATGAGGCTGGGAGATGGTCCCATGCTTACCGCGGATGACGTCAGACTGATTAAAAGCCGCTTTGGGACACGCGAAAAAACTGCTGCTAAGTGCACCGACGGCATACGGCTATACTAGGCAATTCGGACATCGACCGCTATAAGGCACTTTGCCTCGGCGCAGGGACAACGTGTAATTTTATCCCGCATGCGATAACACAACTAGCTATAACAACGAGCAGGCACACAGAGGTGCCCTGGCCAAGGTGGCCCACATGCATATCCTTGCGGCCTCAATATACCTCAGCATCGACAAGCCTTGCATGTTCACGGCCAGCATAGACGTAAGCGACGGCCTCGTTTACAAAAAGATGGGTACCTTGTAGTACATCGACCGTGATGAACACGGTAACCTCTTGCGACTGTGACTTGAATTACCAACATCCACGGTAGGCATTCTTGTCCCAGCAGGGACGAAGCACATCACTACCTCACGCACTCAATAGAACTAAAATGAGTTCGCGTGGGATTGCAAGCCACCAAAAACGCGACATACGCCAGAAAATTATGTCGTATAAGACAGCAAAGTTTACCCATGCGCAACCGAACGCCCTAACTAGCCACAAAGAGCCACATGCGCCCAGGAAGTCATCTGACACGATAAGCGCCATCCACTGAAATTGGGCTACTAAGAAATTTCCAGGGCTACCCGCTTCGACGGGCTATATGTCAGCAACGCAAGAAGGCGACTTCACGTTCCCACATGTTGCCGGCTCTCTCGACACAGTCTGTCAATGACATGACCCGGCAAGCAAACATGTCTCTATACATTGTATTGGACCAGGCCAGCACCTTCATTCGGTACCACAGCCACAACAATCACCTCACGCTCGCCGCTCTAAACGTACAATCCGTGTTCGTGCACGTGCACGACCTCGAAAAAGACGCTCTGCTTACAGAAATTGATGTGTCAGCACTTTCAGAAACTGAACCGATGAGGCCACTGCAGTGACGGGATTCCAATGCGTCGTCCATAGAAAGCGGCTTCATTGCAGGTGCGGCGGCGGGGGCGCGTATAAGAACACGGCAATGCGCAACTTAAACGTTGGCCGCATCCCACTTTGCCGGCCGCCAGACACCAAACACACAGAGGCAAGCAGCGGAATCAGCGAGGTCTGCGTTGCGTTCACCGCCATCTACGTGAAAACTGTCAAGAACCCGTTCCATACATAGACACGGGTTCGTGCAACTTGCGCGTGTTCCGCATCATAACGTACTAGTAGAAGCGCTACATACCGGTTTACCGCGCCTGGTGTTGGTAATACCTATGCTGCTGTTGGCATCTTTACGCAGGTGTAAACAACTGGTTATATAACACATGAGCGACTCTTCAACATATGTGTGTGCGTATACCATTTGCGCCTATATTTAGCGTAATTCCGTAAAGTCTTGCTCAATGTAAAAAATAACGCCACAGCCACCCTCCAGCCGCATGCTCCACATTACGTCGTTCCCTAGGGTGCGTGCGATCTGCCAAATTCTTTTCTGTTCATTTCAAGAAGCAGAAGCTCCACCAAAGCAGACAAATCTTTCACCCTTGCTATTCTATTTTTTTGGTTTTTCTGTTGGATGCCGACACCCAAAAGGGTATGGACCGGGTATTATTACACTTCGTTAAAAAAATTTGTTTCTATTCTATTTTCTCGTTTATACCTACGACGTAGCCCATTTGAGGCATGGCCAGAGTCGAATAGAAACGCGAATACCTCGAAAGATCACCGTATACCTCGTCTAGGTAACCCTCGAGCCTGGCCACTGCGCATACACCGCGCGGCGTCCTGAGACAAAAAACGATGAAATAAAACAACACGAGCCTACCCTTGTGAACGCTTTTCTACGGTCGATTATACAAACGCGCAGTCCAAAATAAAACTTGGATAGACGGAAACCAGAGGGCAACGGACGATTTCCTACGGCAACACTGCGCATCGCCGTGGTGGCGTCCATCAAAGTGGGCGTCGCGTGCCACTTGTTAGCAGTAAGATTACAAAAATATGCTGGTAGCACTTTGCGCTGATACGTATTTTGAAATATACGCACTTTTATAGCTGTACCGAGAGAGTTACACAAACAAGTTTATTATTAACCTCGATACCAAACGAACAGTGGGCTTCTTCATTGAAGCTCGCTCTTAACTTTACGAGGCAACTGAGCCTGATCGTCTTTGAATGACGAAGCCTGACTTGGGCGTATTCAAATCCACTGCTTGCTTCGAGCCGATTCCTGACGACTAGTAAAGTCATGAGTCGAGTAACACCTCTGCTTTCGGGGGTAAGAACGGGTTTGCTGTTAATATAAAGGGCCCTTGCCCTATCGGAAAAGTGGTGTCAACCGAACCTTTGCGTATGCGTGGCCGATGTACTCCTTTTGTTCCTTCTTTCTTTCTTTCTTTCTTTCTTTCTTTCTTTCTTTCTTTCTTTCTTTCTTCTTTCTTTCTTTCTTTCTTTCTGTCTCTCGTTTTTTTCTCTTTCTTTCTTTTTATCGCATTGCAGAACGCCCCCTTGGCAAGTGGCCACGATAACAGATCAGACTGCCACATCCGCAATACCTGATACCGACAATCCCGCGATCGAGAGAGCATCAAATATTCAAAAACGATGTATACAAAGCGAGAAGGGTTCCAGCCAACTACTTGGACTAGGGCAGAAAGATATACGACACACCGATGACACGCATACGACACACAAATACGCATGTGACCGGCACACCTTCGAGACGGCACTTGTGCACGTTCGTTGGCGCCGGAATTTCTGCGTATGACACCGCCACTGAAATTCGACGAGCAAGCCTCGCTTGAAACGGACCAGCGCCGTCATGCATGGTGCACTCTCGAAAAGAAAGAAAATCCTTTCCACAAGCTGCATGTACCTCAGGCGCGAGGCTGATTGTACGCGTTGTATAAATATATGGCATTTCTGCCGCACGCGATATGGCAATCTTCGGGCAAATGTCCCTCTTTCGGGACGTACGCGCGGGTCTCGACCAATGCAGGAAAGACCGCTTCCGGAAAGTAGATCACTACATGCCGTGCGTCTGCACGTGAAGCTATTGCTCGGGAAAAATAATTTTGCTCCGCAGACGCACGAGTGCCCCAGTTCACAGGGTTTAACATGGTGCATGGGATATTCGCATTTGGGGGTAATGGGCTGTTAGAAATATTGTGACCATAGCAAAAGTCACACAGCAGACAGATTTACAACACGCAGGCGTGTTTGCTCAACCTTGCCGCGACTAGTGGCCAGATATTGGTCGCTAGGAAAACAGGAAGCAGTGCGAGGACTAAAGTGTATTGGGGCATTAGGAACTATTAAAGTGAAACTCCTAAGGACCCTTGTTGAAGCAATTATCAGCAATAAAGTGGCACTCCTGTGTCCTCTATTGAAGTATTTACCAGCTTAAAAGTAGAACTTTTGGGGACCTCTGTTGAAGCATTTATCAGCGTAAAAGTGGAACCCCTGGTGGCCTTTATTAAAGCATGTATCAGCGTAAAAGTGGAACCCCTGCGACCCTCTACTGAAGCATTTTTCAGCATTAAACATGAACCCTTGGGGCCCTCCGTTGAAGCATTCATCAGCATTGAAGTGGGACCACTGGGACCCTCTGTTGAAGCGTTTATCGACAAGTGGTACCCATTTTACCCTCTAATAAAGAATATATCAGCATTAAAGTGGAACGCCTGGCACATTCTATTGAAGTATTTAAAAGCAAAAAATGACAGCGTATCCACGGGTGAATGATGAAGAGCTTGGGCGAAGCTCCTGAAGCAATCATGGTTACACCGTTAAATGTTCAGTGGTTTCGCTCAGCAGTAATCAAAGCGATACGCCGTTTGATTATTTTCCTTTCTTCCTTCTTTTTTTTATTTTGTTATTGATATTTATTTTTCATTTCTTATATTTTAATTTTATTTTTTATTTCTTTTTATTTTTTATTTAATTTTATGTTCCTATCTCTATGGGACAGCGCCATCTACTGAATGATACGGGAGACGCGACGGCGGGGACACGCCGCATGGAGCGACGACTGACCAGGCGATGCTATAAGAAGCTCCGCTCCTAATAAAGGTAACCGCTAGGGCCCTCTGCTGAAGCATTTATCAGCATGAAAGTGGAACCCTTGGGACCAGTTATGTTTTTCCTTGTTCGTTTTCTCCTTGATGTGGATTGAAGTCCCGTCAAGGAGATGATCGACGTCGATGAAGCAGGAGGCAGGTTGGAGGTAATAAAAACTTGAAGGTATATTGCAGCGAAATATTTACAGTCATATGTACATCTTGCCGAAGCACACTGATGATAACATAGACATCAACAGCATCTTAGTCTTCTACTTAACTTTTCTTAAGTTAAAGCCTAGAACACTATTACTACATGCAAAGAACCGAGTCTCACTGTTCGACCACCGAGTGGTTACGGCCCAGACGAAGTTGCATCGTACGGAGTCTTACTGATCGATCAGTTAAGTGATTACAGCCTAGACTGAAGGGAAACGAATTCCGTCCAGTCTTAAGTACCTTGCGGTAAACAAAGAAAAGGGGAGGTGGCCACTGGTGGTCCGCCTCGACATTCCCTTATCCAAACCGTTTATCCTCAGATTAAGCCACTCCCTACTGGGCTGTCCCTAATCTCGACAGGAGTGTCTTTACAGTGCATCAGGAGAGAGTAAGGAGAGAGAGAGAGCCCATCATGGCTCTCTCTCTCCTTATTCCACGTTTTCAGGGGTTTTCACGGTCGAAATACATCGGTATCTTAGCCCTGGTGCATTCACGCCATTTTCCCATACTCATCGAGTTGAACCCGCGGCGCCAATCGTTAAACGGTTCCGGGAAAGAAAAGGCACATGCGTGTCCCTGCATCACACGCATTCGGACCGTGCATTGTTGCGACTCAACCCTGCTTTACCGTCGGCGCGCCGAAAGCGCATGCCGGTCATTGTTTGAGTCACGCATACTGTCGCCTTGGGCGGCAGCATAGAGCAGGAGATGTTTGTCCTCCTCATTTTCCCACACGTTCGGGCCGGTCTTCCCGAAGCCGACCTCTGAGAACGGTCGCGTACCCGGAACCCCTGGGGGCCATCGTGGGATCGAGCAGATCCCTGCAGTTTGGCTTCCGTTGATAATTGCACAGTCAAAGACCACGCAGAGAGGGAGCCGAGAAAGAAGCTTTGTACGACGTACAGTGCCGCGCCGTCCCGTCCGCACGATCGATTTATGAGCGGCGAAACCCAACAGGACCCTCTATTGAAGCATTTGTCAGAATTATTGTGGAGTTCCTGGGACCCTCTTTTGAAGCATTTATCAGCAATAAAATGGAACCCATGGGACCCTCTATTAAAGCATCTATCAGCATTAAAGTGGAACTCCTGGGACCCTCTATTGAAGCATTTATTAGTATTAAAGTGCTACTCCTGGGACCCTCTGTTGAAGCATTTATCAGCATTGAAGTGGAACCCCTGGGGTCCTTTAGTGAAGCATTAATCAGCGTTTAGGTGAAACTCTTGGTGCTTTTTATAGAATCGCAGAAGATACTAATGCATAAGAGTGCAAAAACTGGTTAACGTTGCTGCAGCTTGAACCAAGTCACCACGATCAAAAGGCAATTACATATCTACTAGGCTACATCCCACTTCGTTGTCGTTATCATGATATCGCCACGCGCGCTTCTTATCCTATGTCTTTTAACTGGTCCTTTGCACGCGTGATCGCTGTCGTGCGCGGGCCGCGCTAGAATCTCTGGGAAAATTCCAGATTGTATTAGACCATTTTCTCATGATTGCTCACATGACGCAAATAGTCAATATTATTCCAGAGCTTGCGCAACCACCAGTGATAAGGCTGGAAAGTTCTATGTATGATGTTAAAAGGCGGCGCGTCCCCAGCCATGATCAGTTTTATCGACGGCCGACGCTCTGTTCGCCGCTATCAGTGTACAGTGTGGGTTGCCGTAGTTTCACTTTTCGTTTCCCGGCCAGAAGTTCGGCAAAATAAAGAGTTTCATCTTCGGCACGCCGGCTGCTGCCTTCATCGACGTCACGACCCCGTGACATCAGATTTCGTGGCATCTGGATCGTTTCGCGCAGGTCGTCGGAGCCGAGGGCATGAACAGGTGGGCTGTGTTCAGTCGATCGGCGATTGTACCAGCGGGTTCGCATTTCCAGCGTCTTCTGGATGGTCGTTGCTTCGGAGACAAATTATTGAACTGCCAAGGGGGGGGGGTTCTGCATCAGCCTAGCGAAGAGCTCTTGATTTACTCCACGCATGAGCAAACGGATCTTCTTCTCCTCGGTCGTGGCAGAGTAAGCGTGGCGGAATAGTCGGGTCATTTTCTCCGCGAAGATGGTTACACTTTCGTTGGGGAGTTGCATCCGTGTCTCCAGCAAGGGTACGGCTCTTTCCTTTCGGACGGCGCTGGTGAACGTTTCGAAGAAAGCGCTGCGAAAGATGTCCCAGGTTCTAATAGTGGATTCCCGGTTCTCGAACCAAGTCCATGCCGCGTCCTCCAGGTAAAAGTACACATTGCGCACCTTGTCCTCGGTGTTCAAGTTGTTAAATGCTGAAACCCTTTCTAATGTCTCCAGCCTTGTTTCGGGGTCATCGCTTGGCGATCCATGGAAGGTCGGCGGCTCTCTGGGCGGCTGCATCACGACAGTCGCAGGGGATGAAAGGACTACTCCCTGAATTTGGACTCCTACCGGACAAGCTAAGAGCCACGGCGACGAACAGAACAGGCACGACGACAGTTGCAGGGGACACTCCGGCTGTCCCCTGCAACTGTCGTCGTGCCTGTTGTGTTCGTCGCCGTGGCTCTTAGCTTGTCCGGTAGGAGTCCAAATTCAGGGAGTAGTCCTTTCAGTCTACGGCTTCCTCGACAGTCCCCGATGGTGTCGGCGTCTTCTTCGCGAACGGGGCTGGGTTCACGGGGGCGTCCGGAACATGAACGCACCTCGCACCTCCACCAGATGTCACGGAGTCCTGACGTCGACGAAGGCAGCAGTCGGCGGGTCAAAGATGAAACTCTTTATTTGGCCGAACTTGTGGCTGGGAAACGGAAAGTGAAACTACAGCAATACACACTGTACACTGATAGCTGCGAACAGAGCGTCGACCATCGATAAAACTGATCATAGCTGGGACGCGCCGCCTTTTATGCATCATACATCAAACTTTCCAGCCTTATCACTCGAGGTTGCGCAAGCTCTGGAATAACCTTGACTATTCGCATCATGTGCGAAAACTTGACAAAGTGGTCTACTACCATCTCGAATGTCCTCAGACATTCTGGCGCGGCCCGCGCAAGACAGCGATCACGCGTGCAACGGACCAGTTATAAAAACATAGCAAAAGAAGCACGCGTGGCAATATTCAATGAAATGCGTAACGGAAGAAATACAGTATGACAAAGAGTTACAATCTATAACACCCACGGAGCGACAACAAGCCTACAAGCACCGTTACGCTAACATAAGGTGTCCTATTACACAGATTATTCGTAGAGTGCTGCATAGGAAAGGTGTTCAGTTTAAGCAACTCACCAAAATGGGGTACAATTCCGGTGTAATGTCGAGTTGACCGGGAACATCCTTTAGGTGAATAGCCAATGAGATGATTGGTGTGAATAAAGAAATGGTCCGTTCTGCTTTACGGTTATGTATGCACGTCTTCCTTCAGCTGGGCTTACCACAAAGGAAAAACATATAGTAGAGCATTCCATGAAGATGTGTTGGCAATAGATAATGATGAGTGTACGAATTAATTACAAGATTGTTTTTTACAATTTGCTGAAGGACTTCCTCGAAGAGAAAAATAATGTCCAATTGTCGCTCGTACATCACGGAGACTGCGGTTAACCGACGACAGAGAAATACCTTTTCGTCGTAACCATGTTTTTACTGGCTAATGTTTCAGAATGGAGTTTACATAAGAGCGCTTATGGACTAGCAGAAATATACATTTTGTGCACTCGTTTCAGCGCATCATGTCATGGACAATCTGAGTTTAATGACCTGTACAATGAAGAAGAAAATAATAGTAAACTTTATATACTGTCTTGCGTGTTGATGCATACAAATAATAATATACGGAAAAAGCGGGCTTTTTTGTGCTAAAACTGGGGGAAAGGGTCTCTGAGCTTGGCAAAACACTAGCCACGCTACCAGGCCGATATCGTGCATACGTGCATGTCATGATGCGTTTTTTGTCAAAGTCATTGTGTTTGGTCGTCATTAGTGCGGGTCCGTGAGTGCGATTTTAAGTCTGTGCATCTGCGCACAACCTTCACTTATATATGTGGCGACGGACGAACAACCGAAGTGTCAATCAAACTAACTCGTATTACGTCTGACGCTGTACCGAATATCTTCCCTGATTGTCCAGATTGTCTCTCTTCAAAAACGCTCTCACGAGAAGAACGTGATGTCAAGCGGAGACGCAGCGAAAACGCACAAGTCCACGAAATCATTCAGCAATTAAGGGCAGCTTATAAGGCGGAAGAAGCAAGCAACAAATTACAAAGCTCAGATGTAAGGGTGTGCGAATAGTGAAATTTAATCTCGAATCGAATTGGAATGGAATAGTGCCGAATAGTGGCCAAAATATCGAATATCGAATGGAATATCGAATAGCATATTTATACAAAATGTATACCGCCAGTTACGGCAAGACAAAGGGAAAATCGGGGATACTACGGCGGGCTCACAGCTTGATGAAGCACTTGTTCGGGAATGTTTTTTGTTTCAGCTGTTATGGGAGTGCAGGCATGTTGATAGAAGAGCCGCCTTTCCAGTCAGCAGCACCACTCCAAACCTCCTAACAAAGGGATGTGCGGTAGCTTCTCTTTCTTTTCCTCTATGGTCGCGTAACACGGCTCATCTGATAACGGTAATGTTGCGCTTCATCGCCTTGGGTGCTCCGGGCCCAAAGTCTTCGGACGCCCGTTCACAGCACGTTTTAACTGCGCGCCGGAACTATGGGAGTTTCTGAACTAGTGGTGCGGTGCGGCAGTGGCGACTGGCCAGCGTGAGCAAATTTTTACATGCAAAGCCAATCACCGAGGGTTTCGCAGGCCAAAAGCAGGTTGTTTTACGGCGCTTGCGGCATATGCTACCGAACTGCGCAAGAAGTCCCTGCCTTGCAGGGCGCTTGCAGTTTTCTCATATGATTTTCTACGTGCGAAAATGACATACTCTCCTTTAGGATCAACACGCGCTCGCTTTTGAACCAGAATGTCGGTGAAAGTTTAACGAACGGCAATGTTAGCGTAAGTTTTAGCAACCCCACCCTCACCAGTTGCACCATTGGCCTTTGTAACGATTTAGTTATTCCTCCTGTCGAATCATTCGAAACTCCGAATACTAGCTATTCGAATTCGATTATTCGATTATTCGATTAGGAACTAATTATTCGATTAGGAACTATTCGATGCGAATTCGAAACCCGGATATTCGCACAACCCTACACAGAAGACATTTCTACGCGTATGCATCATTTGCACAGCAATGCCTTCAGGACGAATGGATGCTGTCACAACTGCATCGTATATGCAAAATAGCGGGAGCCTACAACCACGAATACTGGCAAGAGTTACTGCGTCGGCTCATTTCGATTTGTGTTTTCGAAACATGTACAGCTGGCATAGAATGAAGAGATTCATATACGTGGACAGGTTCTCCATTCCCGTGTCTTGTAATACCTTATCGGCAGTGTGCAGCAATACTGCACGTATTAAGCCATCCAAAAGGAGACAAAGCAAGTGCAGTACTCAAATTGATTGTTGGTCTTCTTGATGACATCTGTGATCATGAGCTAATAGAGAATGAAAGGTCAGATGCAATATTGTTTGCCAAAGAGCAGTTTAATGTCATGGGAAAGAAAAGCAATGCGTGCAGGTGCTCAGCGGAACTTCTGGTTTTCTCCTCTGTGTTCCACCGATTTCACCCCATGCATATAACATTCTCTGAAGCGGTGGCAGCGTGCGCTTGCCTCATAATGCAACATATAAGCGAACTTGCGCCACATGTTAGTTCATCGAAAAAGCAAACTGAAGATTTCATGAGGTTCATTAAAAGAGGAGCAGCCTTGCTTAAACGTCATGAAAAGAATATTCTGCTCATTATGGACGACATAGATATCAGCAGTTTTTAAATGCGAGGCATTTCTTAGCAAACCTTTGGCACGACGAACGTATCTATCTATCTATCTATCTATCTATCTATCTATCTATCTATCTATCTATCTATCTATCTATCTATCTATCTATCTATCTATCTATCTATCTATCTATCTATCTATCTATCTATCTATCTATCTATCTATCTAGCCGCCTACATCTGGGTGCTCTCATGATCGCCTTCTTAACTTGGTGTTGACCAACATGGGAGGGTAAGAGGATTTGACAAATATGACTGCCGGGTCATGACATGAATAACGTGAAAATCCTGTCGCGTACGTCGTCAAACTCTTTCCTCCGGACAAGTGTGGCCCATACCCCCTTACCACGGGCCGCGGTGTACGGCTATGCGCTAGAGGTGATTGACAGTTTATATCCACTTAGGAACGGCGAGAACAGACACTGGTAATTTAAATGGGAGGGCGTTAAGGAAAAGCGACATCAGCAGCGTTGACCCGACGAATGGAAAGAATAAAAATTAGGATTCCAGCAGGAATCGAACCCAAGCATTCTGCGTGGCAATGAGATATTCTACTAGAGACTCACGCCAAGTGTATAAACTGGTTCGGAAAACAGGCTGTGTAGGCGTAATGTCGGTGCAACGTCAATTGTGGTTGCGGTACTGGCTATCTAATTTTACACGAAAGCAATGAACACTACATATGTACTCCTATGATACAGGCGTCATATCAGATTGACGTCTGTGGTTCCAGTGTTAGCTCTACTTTTATAGCCGTCTAAAAAACATTACCCTTGTATTCCTATGATTCAGCAATCTACATTGAAGCATTGCTTGATGACGGAGGAATACGTTAGCTAAAGTTTCTTATGATATTCTCATGACTGCACCAGAAAGTGCACTAAGTTTCATTATTACTGACGCAAGTACTCTAACGTGAGCGCTGACGTCACGTCGCACCATAAGTTACCCTTTAGACGGCAGTGTTATCGACGTCCCTGGTAAGCCAACGATGTGCACACAGGTACTACACTTGGCGTGACGTAGTGCGGCGAAACGAGGATATGGCCAGGCTTCAAGAATTTTCGAGAAGGTGTTGTGAACTCTCGCACGGTAGGGGACAGTGTGTACATGTGTACGTGCAAAGACACCTCGTTCAATTTCCTCATTCAAGCGGGCATGTCATACACAGCAGCGGCACTTGCAACACTGCTTGCACTCTAGCGCAGCCCTGATAGTAATACGCGTTGAAGGCGAGTGCGCTGGTGGAATGGGCCATGGATGCGCTGTAATGATAGCGGAGCACTCCAGCTCGGCTGACTACACCGCAAGCAAGTCTAACAAGGACGACCCAGGCAGTACTGAAACTTTTCAAGACATTGCCGGCATTTTTTCAAATTGACACAGAACTGCTGGTTCTCTCTGACGTTGACACCATAGTTGCCGACAGTGTTACTTTACCCTCGAACGTGGGGCCTTACTTGCGTCACTCCAACGAGAACATCAAAGAAAGTTACAACAGCCTCACACATCACGGACGTCCAGTCAACCTTGCTCGCACGGAGTCCCAAGTTACCGAATACAAGGCAGAGCTGCAGAAGATTGCGCAAGCGCAAACTAATGCATCAAAAGAAGCTGCTTCAAGAACCCAACGCTCGGTGCCATTTTTTCCACAATAGATGGTTCCGTTTAATACAAGCAAATTTTAAAGAAACACTACTTTTGTTTCGTGTCATAGTTACTTCATATTGCTGCACCATTGTCGTTGTCGTCGAAGCCTAAGAAGGGATATATTTAAATATATATACTCTACAACAAAGGTGCTTTTTTCTGAGTTCCACTCAGAAAAAAGCAGCTTTGTTGTAGAATAGCAGAAAAACAAACTCAGTTAAATTCTACTGAGCGGCATGGAGAATAACCAAGTAGTTGTCGCACAATCGTAACCAGTTCTTGACGGTCGTTTACACTAATTATAAAGGGCTTCCAAGGCCGCCGTGAGGGGTATATAAAGAGGTGTGCAGCAGCCCAGAAATCACAGTCTTCAACAGGCTGCTCACTCAGGAGGACTTCAAGCGGACACTCAAGACGCCTTCGGTAAGACTCTTCGGCGAGATGACGGATAGGCTTAGAGAATTTGTCCCGACATTATCAGAGGATTCGAGCAAGGGCCCACCCAGTACGGAATCATTGCCGTCGCACTCCACACACCAGGAACTACACTCCCACACGTCCACGTCTTACACGACTGCAGCTAGATCAATTGCACATGCCGATGTGTTATCTTCGCTAGCTTCGTCAGACGACCAAATCGCTCGTCAATTTGGTCTACAAGCGCCAGCGTAGGGACCTCTACGATCTCGTCAATTATTTCAATAGTGAGCCCTGAGTATTGGAATTCATTAAAATTGGAAGAAATGAGTGGGGTCGCGACGTTAGAGATGAAGTTTTGGGACAACTCCAAAGTTTTGGAGACGAGCCCGGGCGAGTTTTAGAAATACACTACCCAAAACGTTCGCATTCAGTTGCATGTGACACGCCCATGGAGGTCAGACGAGCGGTGGAGACATTGACAAGGTACGCGCAAGAACGGGTGCAAAGTGCCGAAAACGTTCAATAGGAGCGTCGGAAGAATCCATCGACGAGTGGCTAAGCGAAAACCCCGTATCGCCATTGACAAACATTGCGCGCACCCCCAAGTGGCTGGCAGACCCGGTGTTTCGGTTCATTCGCCTAGACGACAAGCGCCTCCAACGAGCTATCCAGGTGTTTAACGACGAAATGTGCTCGTACACCACCTTGGACTTTATTGAAATGTACCAGAACACCCAGCCTCTCTTTGATGCCCCACACGGTGACCTCGCCACCTTTTACATAGATGTATCCGCGTCGTTTGATGACATGATGGAACTATTATACTTTCAATTTAATGGCATCCATAAGGAAGTGTCGGCCTTTGTAAACAACCTATATTGCCTGGTCGAGAAGACGGTCCCCAAGAAAAAATGTATGGAGATTGCGTCACCTCAGAGTGCAGGAAAAACTTTCTTTCCTTTTACATTAACCGCGGTACGATCCGTAACTTTACCCGCCGCTACACTACCTCTACACTTCTGGACACCGTGGGCCGTCGCATCCTGGTACGGAACGAGCCAAACTTTGAGTCGTCTGCTTTTGATACTGTTAAAAAAAAGTCACAGTTTCGCCGCAAGGGCGAAGCAAATTAATGCTATACTAAGTGAGGCTCGCCAATGGATACTCTCAGTTTGAACAGCACTCCTGTTGCAAAGGCGGCCGAAGCAGCGAAGGAAACTAGCGTGCTTCAAGTGTCTAGCTGTGACACTTGATAGTTCGCGCTCATCTTCTGTTTGTTCGTTTAGCGGCGTCCCTGAGCTCGAGTGACATTCGTACGCACCGTAACATGAGCGCGGACATCACGGTGAAAGCTTGAAACGTTCCTCTTACCCTCACCACGAGAAAACCGCGCGAGCAGACAGCGGAAGGGCAAGGTTCTCCCATGCACAAATATAAGAAGCGAGCGAGCTCGCCGACGACTTTTAAATGCGCCCGTCGGGCTCCTAGCGCCATCTCGCTGGTAATGAAGAAACGCCTATTATCGCCTGCCGTCTCTGAGTCCGTCCAGCGCTAAAGAGTGTGTATATAACGCTCGCCGTTAGCTACGTGGGGGATCTGCGTTTCGTGGTGTAGTGGATAGCGCCACTCGCCGCGGAGCAAGAGGTCCCTGGTTCGATTCCGCGCTTCGGAAGCATTTTTCTGAATCATTTTTCTTTGGGGCTTTTATATATATATATATATATACAGACTTATACATATACGGTGCATGACGGCGGCGACGGCGACGGGAAAATTCAGCCGAGACTGTCCATATAATTGCTATCGCAATAATAATTTTCGTGGTGACGTAGACTCGGTGGCGGTCAAGTACTCTGCTGCCCAGACCATTTCTAGGGTGCCCGTCATGGTGCTCTGAAACAACGAGGTGTTTCCAGATGACAAGGCCTTCTACCACCGCATGTGGCGCTGCAAGTGGCGAGCATGTCCTCCACTAAAGAAATACGAGAAGAAGATCCACCCCATGGCCCTGGTGCTCCTTTTTGACACTTTTGTACTCGAAGAAACATACGTCGGCACGCGCCAACTTGATCAATACACAACTTTGAACCCAACATGCTGAGTACTTGGTCAATGCTTTGAATTTTCCGACTATACCGACACCGACAAGCGCGAAACACCTGTCGGCTCAATCAGTCAATTTATTTTGTCAGTAAGTCAGTCAGTTCAGTCAGTCAGTTCAGTCAGTCAGTTCAGTTCAGTTCAGTCAGTCAGTCAGTCAGTCAGTCAGTCAGTCAGTCAGTCAGTCAGTCAGTCAGTCAGTCAGTCAGTCAGTCAGTCAGTCAGTCAGTCAGTCAGTCAGTCAGTCAGTCAGTCAGTCAGTTCAGTCAATCAAATAGAGGCGGCAAAGAGTGTAGCTGTCGTCGATGTCGCTCTTTGATGTCGTTTTTTGCACAACCTCAATGACATAAAATAAAAAAAAAAGTCTTTAGTGAAAGCCACTGAACCTTTGGAGCAAATTGCAATGCCTGACGAAACGGGCGACACTGTCGCTGTCTCAAGGTTATGACGGCGTGGAACTGGCTCGATCCTTTTTTGATAATAATGGCGTACAATTTAGAGTACTGCAAGCACTGCTTTGAGAAAGCACTAAGGTTTCTTGGCTATCTCATGCCTTTTTGACCACTGCGAAAGAATAAAACCCTTGAATAAAATAAAAGTAACGTGAGCTATTGTTCATTCCTCATGTCCTTTCCTGCGCTTTCCCTTGACGTTCGGTGCTACCATTGCCCGAGCGCCGTCACGTGCCCCTCGCACGTTTTCTCTTGCTAGTTTCTCTATGAATCGACCTACATAGCGGTGCAAAAAAATTGAAGAACACTTTGTAAATTCCAAAGTGTGTTCGGCGAGAGCCAGTGGCCATTCGACTGACTATGCCATGGTGTCGGATGAATCTGCATTCTGGGGGCGCATCTCCGAACCGCTTAACCGTGGAATCATCACCGGGCCGCTTGGGAGCCATCCGACAAACTCAACTGCTGCAACGAGGCGTCTGACGAAGGAGCGTTGCCGCGCGCACCGCTGTGCCATCACGTGATTCCTGGGAGATTGTGAGGAGGCGCGGACGGACGCCGCCGCTAGACGACGCCACCGCGTTGCGCAACGCGCCACTATTGCTATGCGCCGCCGTGCCATCACGTGATTGCTGAGAGAGTGTGAGGGGGAGAGGCCAAAGCTGGCACTGTTCCAGGGCACGGACGGACGGACGATGGACGCCGTGATAATGAGACAATAAAGCCTTTCACATTAAAACACTGCGAGCTGTGCACATTGCACCATGTTCCGCGCCTTTCTTTTTTGCACGTTTACGGTGTGGTTTCAGTCGTTTTCAGTTTGCGATGCCCTTTTGATGCACTCCTGGGTGTAGTAGACGTGGAAGTGACCGCAAGCAACTTCATCGGATTCCGTCTCAGAAGCCAGATGAGGCACGGAGGAAGACCTGGCGTCATGGAGTTAGCGGGGCTCACATCAAACCGACCTAAGGGTTTCGGCTCTGTGATGCAAGCGAGCGTCGATTCGCACATCGCTAGCTTCGTTAGGTTTCCATCCTCCTAAGTGCTTCATATTCACTTTCCGTTTAATTGTAACGTTCGTACCCGAGTGCCGTGAAGTCGTCTTCAGACGCATCTGCTTTCTGTCGACCATCGTGTAAGATACGAAGGTGGGGACACTTCTTGGCTTGCGTGCAAGGCGTGCTGAACGGCAATGCCGGCGTCGACCACATGTCGCGTTTTTCGCAAGTGAAAAACGCGGATTGCGTTTCCAACTTAAGTTGCTGGCATGCCATAGACGCGTTTGCTCACTAAGAAATTCGGGCTTTTCGGGAAAGCCAATTGCTTAGGGAATGCGTTTTTATCATCGCGTCACCCCGCCGATACGTATCCGCTGCCGTCACCGGTAGAGTGTACTAGAATTCTAGTACACTGCAATGAGCGGTCCGATAAAGAACGACATCGCGCGTGGCATATTTCAGTGTATCACCAACAATAACAAAACCACCCAAGCGCGTCAACATTTCCGTGTCCTCTCGTTATGTTTCAGCACCCAGTAATAACGTAACGCAAAAATCTCATTGAGATACAACCTGGTGAGCGCGAGCCATTTGCGGGAACAGCGTTTGATGCGGAGAGCGTCTGCTAGCTAGGCGACGCGTAGGGGTAGTCACGGTCGACCGAATAGAGTGCGAACGCCGGCGCAGGAGGAGGAGAGACGAGCTGGCGTTATATTTAGTATCCATGGAACCAGATAATAAAGCGCTACGAAAGAATGGTCGCCCCTGTTCAGCACCAACACTGGCGCAAGTTTATCAGGTCAACTTTTTCTGAGAATATACATTTAAAATGAAATTGATCGCCGCTACAACAGCCAGACTACATTCTCTAAGAAACGTGAAACCTTATTTAAAACTTTCGATTCTTGCGGGGATGCGCATCTACAAGATCGGAACTGCCAGTAGAAACGCTGGCGCCTGCGGCACGGGTCTCCGGCTGACTCGGGGCAGTTGGCCTACACAAACACTAGTCGAGGTTTAGCTGAAGTGCAGCGAAGGATGCGCTGCACACCCGCTCACCTTGCGTTCTTGCTGAGAGCCTCGGCTAGGCACCAGTCCCGATAATATACCCAGGGCCTAAGTATTACGAGCAAATAGCGGAGTCGTTCGAAACTAAAGGCGGGAGAAAAGTTATGAGAAGAAGAAAAGGAGAAAACGCTGCCATATTGGGCTGTCGATGCGATAACAAAATCATTTGTACTCGCTACATGTACTACCTGAGGTGCAACCTCATACACGTTCTATAATCGAACTCACATTTCTTACGCGAGTGGTCGAGGCTTAACCAATCGCGTGCCTCGCGATTGGTTGCGGCTCAAGCGTTCCGAAAGCGCGAGCCTTAAAGAATGCAAAAAAGAATGCTTCTGGAAAGCATATCGCTCTCTGTCGCGTGTCTGCACGTGAAGCCGTTTTTAGTGAAAAGATTTGTAAGATAAAAGCCTTAGGTGGGTCATCAGATGTGAAAAATTCAGTCGGCATCCCTGTGCGTTGGAGTCAACATCAGCGATTCCATAAATTATCTTCACGTGATGACCTCAGTATGACTTCCCGTAACGGGACGTTACGTGAGAACGTCGTCACACGACTTCGTCCCTTTGTCAAAGCTTAGCCGATCACGGAGGCAGTGCAGAACAGGATGAGTTGCAGAAAGCTTGGAATGCCTCCGATCCTGAGGGCAACGTAAAACAACGTTACGTGTAGAAAGACATTTCACCCTCCCCTTGAAGCAAGCAGCTCTGCATTGTTTGCAATCTTTCCATGCTGGCAGAATTCAGGTCAACACGGATGGATTTGCCACCCAGAGCAGCTGCAGTGACGCTGCCGTTATCCCATCGCGATACATAAACCTCACTTACAAGATTCGTCGCGTGAGCACATTGACTGGTCGGAAGCGTGTTGTCCGGTGATGTGCCGCCAACTATTTGGTTGCGGTGTCGCAGGTGCCACGCATAGACGACTCTCTTGATAGGCTGCGGCATGCAGGCTATTTATCATCAATGGACCTGCGAAGCGTCTGTTGGCAGATAGAAGTCGACGAGAGAGATCGTGAGAAAACTGCTTCGTGACACCCGACGGTCTTTGTGAATTTAAAGTGCTTCCATTCGGGTTATGCTCAGTGCCAGCCACTTTTCAGCGTCTAATGGACACCGTGCTATCAGGCCTGAAATGGCAAACATGTTTGGTCTATCTAGACGACGTTATTATCTTCTCAGCTACATTTAAGGGAGATCTAAGCCAGTTATTCACAGTTCTCAAAGCTATTGGTTTGGCTAGTCTGACGTTAAATCCAGAAAAAAAGTCATTTTAGTTTCAGTGAACTTTCCTTCCTACAACATGTCGTTAGTGACGGGGGTGTTCGATCTGACCAGGACAAAATACACGCTGTTTCAAAGTCTCCTGCACCCTACTACAAAAACGCAGTGAGGCGCTCCTTAGGACTATGCGCCTATTACCGATGATTCGTCACGGGCTTTTCCTCTATTGCGGCACCTTTGACACGGCTCACACGAAAGGATGTTCTCTTTCTAAGGGGAGAGAAGGAACAAATGGCATTTACCGACTTACGTCAAAGCATCCAGTTCTTGCGCACATTGACCAGGAAGCGCCAACAGCACTTCCCACTAGCGCCAGCAATGTAGGCCTGGGCGCCGTACTAATACAATGTCAAGACGGCACTGAATAAGTGATATCCTATGCCAGCAGAGCACCCAACAACCGGTTAATCAATGGGCAGTTTTCTGCGGCTCAAAGTTGTCTTTTTAATTAATATCTTCTGGCAGAACTTCCTCGCGGATCCTATCTGCAGCTTATGCCGGAGATACGAGAAACGCTACATTCTGCGATTGAAAAAAGGACACGACGTGGTGTTTCATAAGTAGTAAGTAACCGCGGTATCTCTAGCGACGACATCGCCGATGCAGCGGACAGAAAGCACACGCAGAAACAAACTTTGTTTCAGGCCTTTATCGAAAATTGACGCGACTTATGCTAAAAGGTAACCCTCAGCATTGCACTGCAGAAGATCGGAGTTCACATACCAACGATTGTATTCTCCACAGCCATATCTACAACTGAGGCTGCTACCTGGCACTTCTCGGAGAAACGGTGTTTCCTCACTTAAGTCGTGGCATAGCATTCAACGACGCCTACTGATTTAAGATCGAGATAGCCGACCACGCCGAATGCAACGACTGCACTCTCGAAGCACATATTTTCTTACTGGCCGCCTTACGCAAGCGAGAGGCTTCACTTCACCAAAACGAAAACGCTTTGCCTGTCGAGAGGATATTCGGAACATCAGTCTGCTCATCACACTTTCGAAAAGCAACGAAAGCGCTGCTGCGATATCAGATATACCGGGCTGATTCACCATCTCTGATAGCAAAAGCGGAGCTGTTGCTACGTCGGCTGCAAAAGTGACATTACTCGCCTCCTCTCTCACTTTTCCTCCCTTCCCTCCTTCGCCAGTGCAGGGTAGCCGACCGGGTTCAGCGCTGCTTAAGGCTTCGTTTCGTCGAAAAATTCGATTTTGAGATTTTGCAATAATCGGATGAGAATTTCCTTGTCTTTCGGAAAGTATATCAAACTTGGGTACTCACAGTTAGAAATCATGAGAAATAAAGCTTTTGTCTTACGCTCACAGTGCTAGTTCCACTTCTGTAAAGTGCTGGTAGCTACCCTTGCGCAAAATTTCAACGTTCTTCTTATGGTCGATCCTAAAAAAGCCACATATCATAAACAGCACTGAATAGAACTAAAAACTAATTTTAAGCTCCAATGTAACATGCGTCTATGTTCAAAAATATTTGCAAATTTTGTAGCCATAGGCACCGTACAGTCGAGTTTTCCAGTGCGACTGCAGCGCCAGAGCGCAAAGCCTAGCGGATAAAAAAAAGCAATAATGAGACGGGGTCCGTCAAAATTGAACGCGATGTGCGCGTCTCCCTCCCTGCGCGAGTGCGCGGATTGTGGCCGGGCTACACGGGAGACGCGTGAGCGCGTCTACTTTCTGCGTGCCCCTAACGGCCAATGTCAGCGGACTTGGGACGGGCCAGTGCGAGGAACGGAGCTCCCTCTGGCCAGTGTACGGTGCCTATAGCTTTTATTACCGCTGCTGTACAGCTTTTACCACTACTGTAGCCACTGCTGTACAGTATTGAAACTCACTTTGAAAGCGTCACCCCGCCTTAAAGGGCCACTAAACCACCAACAGACGCTCGCCTGCTCCTCACCGTGCCTTTACTAAGCCACCATACCTTTACTCTGTCGACAACAGCAGCCGTGACGTCACCTGTATGATTAGGCAATGCCTCCTTGACTAGATGCCCGCCGCGTGGTCAGGTAACCCCAGAGCCGTATATTCCCTTTGGGAGAGTTCGGCGCTCTTTTGATCTCGCCGCCAGTCTGGCAACAGCGCGCTTCCGCGCCGCCGACGCCATTTCGTGCCGAGGTTTCTCGTGATGCTGTACCCGTGACGTCGCTGTCGGCATTTATGCTTCCTCTGTGACCGACCTGGTGTGTCTTTGCTGCTGATCGTGCACGTGTCGGCTGCGTGGAACATCGTGGACCTGCACGGACGTCGCAATGGGGGCTTGCAGCGCGGTCGCTGAAGAAAGGGTTCGCCAGAGACGGAGCGTTGCGGGCGCACGCCAACGCGAGCTTACAGTGCCGCGGCACAAAATGGCGGACAGCGCCGCGCCGCCGCTAAATTTGGATGGTTGTTGGCTCCGCCCCTCCGCCGAACTCTCCGAAGGAATATACGGCTCTGGGTAACCCGGTTCCGTACCCTCTCCCTCTTTTTTTCTCCGCGGTCAGGCCACAAGCGCCCCCTATAGCGCACGCCTGCAACGGATGCAACGGGTTTTTCTTCCTGCGGCACTTAAAACGCCTGTCCTGTGTTAAAGGAGAATAGGAACACCTTACTTACTTACTTACTTTTACTTACCTCCTATCAAAGGTCACGTGCTGCTACCTCCGAGATTGCCATCACGCCTGTTACAGTCTCCAAGGTGTAAGCGTATTTCCGCTGGCGCCGGAAGTCGGTCAGGCTACGAGCGCTGCCTCACGGATTTTGTGGTGAACTAACGGAACCGCCGCCGCAATGGGAAAGCGAGCGACGCGGCGGGCATCTAGTCAAGGAGGCATTGCATTAGGTGACGTCGCGAGCAAGAGACGCTGTCAGTGGGCGAACAAGAGCCTGTTTTATGCTAGCAGATGCGCGCGCTTCTTGCGTTTCCATCTCGGACGCTGACGAAGGGCACTCAGAGAGGTGGATAGACGAGCCGACGAACGCAGCCTAGCGAAGGAAAGAGCGAAACGAGAAAGCGCTTGCAACTCCGCTAGCGTTCGCTGTAGTCTCGTGCACAACTGCGACGCCACACCTAAATTTCGACCTCTGGGTGGTTTACGGTCCCTTTAACCTCCATGCCTCTCTTTTCTCCTTCTTCTACTTAACATGAACATGAGAAATCCATTTTAGGGGCGAAGCTCCTTAAGGCGGCACCCGTTCGTCCCTCGTAGTCGTAGTAGTCGTAGTGCGTAACCAGTCGTAACGCTAGTACCAGATCTTGACCTCCAAGGTGGTGCCGGTGGGAGATTTTTCCTGTGCGTTGTTGAACAATAAAAAATTCGCAGCGTGCGCGTTAACTAAAAGCCGAATTCTTCTGTCTCTCATTCACCATTAGCAGCCATTGGCATGTTCCAGTAAGAAACGTTAGTAGAAGTAGAAGTGTAAGTGTTAGCTAAAAGCCGACTTCTTCTGTCTCTCATTCCCATTAGCAGCCACTGTTTACCTCCAAGGTAGTGCCTGGTGAGATTTCTCCTGTGCGTGATTACACAATAAAAATTTTGTTCAAAACGCCGTTGATTGATGAAATAAACCAACGAAAGACGCCAGATGATTTCTAAAAGCAAAACCAAAGAACAGCAGATGTTTCTAAAGCAAAACGAAAAGACGCCAGCTGCTTAACGAAAGACGCCAGAAGTTTTCTAAAGCAATGGTTTTCTAAACAATGAAAATTCACAGCGTACATGTAAAATTAAAGTGAGCTGCAAGTCGTCATAGCTCTCATCCAACCTTTAGTATAAACGCGCCCGATCTCACGTCGGTGATGATGTACTGGGCAGAATTCACGGAAGATTCACGGTTTACCGATGAACCTCCGCAGCTTCGCCCACTCATCATCATTCACTCCGTGGATATGCTGTAATTTTTTTTTATTTATTAGAATACCTTTTTTAAATGATTGGAAAATGAGCAGTAACTGCTCGACCAGAATTGATTGGAAGAAGAACAGTAGTGTCTCCAGGTTCTCGTGGCGTTAAAAAAGATCGTCGAGTAGAACTTCCTCATTTAAATATTCTAGGCAACAAGCCGTTTTCTGAATTTCGTTGCATACAGAGTCAGCATTTTCAATTCTCGCAATAATTTTCCCGAGACTATCACCTTAATGTGGCAGCGGGTCTCGTCGGCGTCGACGGGCAGCACCAGTCTTGGGCGCGGCCAGTTAGAAGGGCGCGTTTCGTGGTCGGCATTCTAAGCGAAGAAAAGACGCTCCATACCTGCGGTTGTGAAGGACGCTATTCTCGCACAGTGCTATGCACTCTGTCAGCCGCATAATCGACATGAACGCGTTTGGTGCCACAGGTCAGCGATGCGTTGCACTACCATCGTATTTGTAACTGAATCTTCGTAAAGGGCACTCGCATCGCTCACATAGGCTGTGTTCCAGTTCTGGACAGCATCGTAGACAGTCTACTCTGACAGCTTAGAAGACAGCATCGAGCCCATGTTGTCCGAGAAATGTAACGAGTCTAGAAGACGTCTGCGCGACGTGACGCCACCTCGCGTCGACAAGAAAAAGCTAAGAAAAACAAACGTAACAGTTATTTCTTTACCTTTTTTCGTGTTCAAATCTATCAAAAACTAAACGTAGCTCACATTGAGCGCCTGGAAAAGCGTCTGCTCGTGTGCAGACGACCATACCGGCGACATCAGTGCTTTCCGAGCCATCCGAGCAGTTCGCTGAGCTGCCATCTTGCTTGGACAGCAAAGTAGCCTGCATCGTATTTGTCTCAGATGGCGTCTTTTTGAAGCTGTCTATTTTGCTGGCTGCGTGAGAAGTGGACTGGGACTTAAGATGGCCGCTGTCCACTTAGCTGTCTATTTAGCTGTCTACGCTGAGTATCGGAAAACACCCATAGTAGCCCCATCCAGCCAAACGCCGACGCGTCGGTTCTTACAGTAAGCGATCTTCGGTGTGTTTTCATGAGCGACAATGTGCAACCGAAAATACCGATCATGTACGGAAACAAATAATGAAATGTGCCGTTTATATGACGCGCTCTAAACGATCGCAGTTTCGCTTTCAAGCTGGTGGCCTTGCTCAAGGCTTGCCAGGTCACCTGCGTCAGTGTGCTAAGATGAAAGATATCCATTTGCACTGGTGCTTTCAACTGCGTATAATTCAAGACGTTTTCTAGTAATTGTTTGTGGACAACGAGCTATTTCAAAACCACCTATGACTTCGTTTCCTGCGGTTCGATAAATACATAGCAGCTTATGAGCTATCGCCCAGGCTCGCTTGCAAGCTCCTATGAGTGCCTACTGCAACATATCGGCGCATAGATATTTAAACCGCGAAAGTAGGATACAGCATAAAAGGACGCCCTTTCACTTGATAAGCTTTCTCACAATGTGAAAAAAATTCAGATAAAGTTCACCGACTATTACGGTACTCCCTAAAGAGAATTCTGAGCGCAGCTTCATGTTGCGGCAATGCCAACTCTGTTTGAATTATTGTCTATCCGCAGTTGTAGCAATGCTTCATTCGTTAGATATTGCCTCAGAAAGTGCCAGCGCTTGAGTGCTGCACACAGCACTCAGTGCATTGCAGGCGTCGCGAACCAAGTGAAACGCCGACAGTCCCGTTAGGACAAGCGAAGCCAGCCGCAGTGCACCTACAATTGCGCTCAATATGCCTTGCAACATGGGAGCGCGTGGTCTCATGAGTTCAAATGTTGTGCATGGTTTCAAATTGTTCTAATTTTCCCAAATAAATAATATTTTCTTATTTGGGATTATCCCGAAGTGAGAGAACAGCGTTTAGTTATGGAAATAGTGGCTAGTAGAAGCCGTGCGCAGCCTTTGAACTCGTGATGCCACGCCTCCATTGTTCCAAGTCATACTGAGCTCGACTGTACAAGCCCTGCATACACATGAGCTCCGACCCAGGGGCCAGCGCGTGAAGGAGCAATATCTCCCACTCAAGGGAACCATGAGGGGACGCGAATCAGCATTGGGGGCGCACACAAATTTTCCGTTACGTTCACTGGGCGTTTCCATTAGTGTGTGAGGTTTGTATTTATTCTTTGAGTTATCATTACGTTGTGTTTGTGCGTTGCTTTTCATTAGCACCGAAATTGCCCGATGCCGTTTGCGTTCGGCATAGCGAGCTCTGCGCTGCTGCTCCACGACGATCTCGATCTCGGCAGAGGTTGGAGTGTTGCAAAGTGGCACCAACGTTGACGTTACAACTCATCTGAACGAGAGAGAAGCGAGAATTACGGAAGCCGACCGAGCGCACGCGATTACATACACATGAAATGGATGAGGGAGAGGAGAGATTGGGTTACAGGCTGTATTTGGGTGCGGAACGGCTGCAGCACGTGACAGGAGAGGCTACGCCGGGGCTGCAGCGCGGGGGAGGAGAGGAGAGAAGGCGACCGAACACCTGCGTACAGGAGGAGAGTGGGAGATATTGTAGGCGCATGCCCAGTGGAGCGCGGACGCCGCCGCCGGACACAGCCCCGAGGAAAAGCTTATTCACATCTGAAAAAAATTACAGCATATCCACGGGTGAATGGTGAAGAATTTGGGCGAAGCTCCTGAAGCAATCATGGTTGTTACACCGTGAAATGTTCAGTAGTTTCGCCCAGCAGTAATCAAAGCGATACGCCGGTTTGATTATTTTTATTTTTCCCTTTTTTTTCTTCTTTTTATTGTTTTACATTTTTTTATTTTTTATTTTTTCCTTCACTTCTTATTTCTTGTTTTTGGTATTTTTGTATTTCTTATGTTTTATTTTTTGTTTTATTTTATTTTTATTTTTCTAGCTTTATGGGACAGCGCCATTTGGTATATCGTCACCCAACTGCAGTTTGCATGCATCTCCATGGGACAGCGCCATGTATTGAATGATACGGGAGGCGCGACGGCGGTGACACGCCGCATGGAGCGACGACCGACCAGGTGATGCTATAAGGAGCTTCGCCCCTAAAAGCGAGGTTCAGTGGCTCGTGGCAATCGACAGACTCCGCGTTCGGTCTCTTTCGTCCTTGTTCGCTCTATTGGTTACGCAGACGCCTGCGACGCCGCAAGAAACATCTGCACTAACGTAAAATCTGGGGAAGTGAGAAGCACCGGTGTTTCCGATCCACTGAAGGGCGCTGCGTTGCTCGCACTGCTCGTCTCAAGTTCGCTGACATTGGCCGTTAGGGGCACGCAGAAAACACGTGCGCACGCGTCCCCCGTGCAGCTTGGCCACAATCCGCTCACTAATGCAGGGATGGAGACGCGCGCATTGCGTTCCATTTTGACGACTCCGTCTCATTATTGCTTTTTTTTATCCGCAAGGTTTTGCGTTCTGGCGCTGCGGTCGCACTGAAAAACTCGACTGTACGGTTCCTATGGGCATACTGCGCTTCTAACCCTCCGCTGACGGGAACGCCTTTAGCGGCGGCGCGCGCGTCCTTGGGGTGATAAGAGCTTTCGAACGCCGCAGCCGGCGGCAGCTTTTGCGGAAGCTCCTTCGCGTTTTTTCGCAGTTTTGCGAAGCGTTTCTTCTTTGGTGGTCGTTTCATGGCTCAGCGTCGCAGCAACAAGGTTTGTTGTGTTGTGGGGTGTCACGATACCGACAGCAATTCACCTGGAACAAAGTTTTATCGCTTCCCGAAGGCTCACTGGGTGATTCGAAATAGTAGGTGCAAAGACGACGACGGACGAAAAGGCAGACACACACAGGGAGAAGGAGAGACGCCAACGTTGGATACAACTTGTTCGCCGTGACAAGTAAGACTTTTTGTCATTTTATTTGGTGCAGGGTGTTACGTTTATTTCGTGTGAGAGACGCCCTTGGATTTAAACATTGTTTCAGACCTGCCTTAATATTGATACGCCGATTATTCATGATATTTTTCTTTGACGCTGAATCAGTATCGCGAAGATATTGTTTAATTCTGGAATGGGAACCCACAGAAAATAGCAGAATTTGCAGTAGGCATTTTGTGGGCAATGCTAAGTCTAGTGAACAGGAACACCCAGCCTACCGCCCAACGATTTTTCCATCCCCTTACAAGAAGGCAGGAACAGGTCGTTCACGTGAACGTTACGAAAGGTGCGGTAACATTTATGCGTGTTTTGCCTGTTGTTTAGGCTTGACAGCAATGAATATTCCTTTCGTTCTAGACGTATTCGGTTCACAGTTTATATCTTTAGGGTAGTGTACCTGTTTAGCGCTTGTCATGCTCGTATGTTATTTTCGTTAGCTTTAAACAACAAAGAACGTCGTGCTAAAATCAGTTTTCTATATCTCTGCAGGAACACGGCCACTGCCGCAGCGTGCTTCCACTAGCCGCTTATGCCTGCTCTGCAGTCGCAGGTCGCGTCAATGACGCATCCGTTTCGAGAGAACTTCAAAACAATAAAACAATGAAATAAAGCGAGACTACTGATTAAAAATGTTTATTTACTGTTAACTTCATGGTCTGCGACGGAGCGTTGATGCGCGGTCGAGACACACACTCAGAGGGAACGCCATCACCCCAAGGACGCGGAAACGGCCGCGTTGGCGCTGAACGCCGCCGCGCTGGTGGAGCCGTCTGTGCAAGCGCAGTGTGCCCATAGGGACACGCCAATAGCGTGAGAGGACAGCGTCTTCTCATTGCTGCAGACAGCGTCAAGCGCACATCGCAGACAGAGTCTATTGCAGAAACAGTGTTTTAAAGACAATAGTCTTTCTTGGGGAACTTAAACGCAGAAATTTTGGTCTGTCTTTCTGTCTGTCTTTCAGTTTGTCGGCACGTCACTCGATTCAGCCACCCAGCCAAAGTTGAACCACTTGCTTACCGCCCACCTATCTTGAACTGGTACGGCTGTTCCTACTTGTGAACGTTGTCGATCAAAAATAAATATCACGCATATCTCAGGCGCAACATCATTAGGTAAGTATTTGGTGGAGTGTTCCTTTATTAGAAAATACATAGATATGCAATTTTAAAGACCCTAGTTTCTTAAGCTGCACTGAAAATGCGACTGCGCTGAAACTTGCCTTCCTCTTGCCCTCTGCGCGAGCTCATTGTTGAGTTTCGGTGTCGGTTCTGTATTGCACTGTACGAATGCCACGGGGCGCCGCTCTGGCATTCCTGTTTTAGCCAGGTGACGTGTAAATAAAAGAGTGTGTGGAGAGTACTCGTTGAGTGCGGACGTTTCTTCTGCTTCAGCGCTTCGCGACAAACAGCGTGTTCGGGCTGGCTGGCGTACCCGCCGGTCGCGTTGGTCTCCGCCGGTCTTCGCCTGCTGCTGCGCCGGGACTACCAGCCCGCAACACAGCACTCATGTTTCCCGACGTATTGCCAGATGGCGTCCATATCTCACGCAGCGCCTCTTCTATCGTCTTTAGACGACATTTGCAGCGAAGCACGCAGATACGCGGCCAATTTTTTCCTGAGCGAACGAGCCGTCTTATTCGCCAGTCGGAGAATCGCTGATGGCCTTGTCTCTCGCGGACGAGTGAGCGTTCTCGCGAACGCGTCGTCTTCTTTGCCACTTGCTTTACCGCCGACAGCCGAGCGCATAAGGTGAATCGCACCTCAATGCAATTGGGATTATCCTTTACTTTCTTCTTCGTTTGCAGCAAGGGTTATTTTCGAGGTCCAAATGCAGAACGTAGTGAAAAAATTACACCATCTCCCCCTAAAGGGGACCATGAGGCGATGCGAAACCGGAGAACTTGCACGATCGCGTTCCGTTGGCGTTCGTTGTGCATGCTACCGACCTCGGTCAGATTGTTATTGAATCAAAGTCGGTCGCACACGTTGCCGCTGTGCCCGAAGCTCCAGTCGAGGAATTCGCGCTGGAACCAGGCGTCGGCACCGTCGAAGCCCGGGCGTTGAAGTTGTCCAGCGAGGTGTCCTGCACGAGCGTTGGACTCGCGTCGTCTGTCCGCAGTCGGCGCGTTGGCTCGACGCTGACGCTTGGCTTCGACGTCGGTGTTTGCTTGCCAACGCTGCCGTTGCGTTTCGGCATGTCGAGCCGGCGTTTCATTCGTTGCAGTTTCCCGCCGACGTTGCCGTTTGCGCGGGGCTTCCCCAGACCGCAGCGCGGGGTCCGCTTGCCGACGCGCCGAAGTTCGGCGCGTCGAGCCTTCCGCTGCTCCACCCGCTGTGCAGCGACCTCGGCAGGCGTTAAGGTGTATTAGTGCAACTGGCGCTGACGTTGATGTTGGAAATCATGATACCGGCGCAGTGACTGAGCGTGTGTACGACCTAACGCGCGCCTTTTAGGGGCGAAGCTCCTTAAGGCGGCACCCGTTCGTCCCTCGTAGTCGTAGTCGTAGTCGTAGTAGTCGTAGTCGTAGTGCGTAACCAGTCTTACGCTTTGACCTCCAAGGTGGTGCCGGTGGGAGATTTTTCCTGTGCGTTGTTGAACAATAAAAAAATTCGCAGCGTGCGAATTAACTAAAGGCCGAATTCTTCTGTCTCTCATTCCCCATTAGCAGCCATTGGCATGTTCCAGTAGGAAATGTTAGTAGAAGTAGAAGTGACTTCTTCTGTCTCTCATTCTCATTAGCAGCCATTGTTTACCTCCAAGGTAGTGCCTGGTGAGATTTCTCCTGTGCGTGATTAAACAATAAAAATTTTGTTCAAAACGCCATTGATTGATGAAATAAACCAACGAAAGACGCCAGATGTTTTATAAAAGCAAAACGAAAGAACGCCAGATGTTTCTAAAGCAAAACGAAAAGACACCAGCTGCTTAACGAAAGACGCCAGATGTTTTCTAAAGCAATGATTTTCTAAACAATGAAAATTCACAGCGTACATGTAAAATTAAAGTGAGCTGCAAGTCGTCATAACTCATCGAACCTTTAGTATAAACGCGCCCGATCTCACGTCGGTGATGATGTACTGGGCAGAATTCACGGAAGATTCACGGTTTACCGATGAACCTCCGCAGCTTCGCCCACTCATCATCATTCACTCCGTGGATATGCTGTGATTTTATCTAAACGAGGATAGGGAGTGGAGATGGGTAGAGGAGAGAGGGAGCGGAGAGGGGGAGTGGAGAGGAAGTGTGTGGAGAGGGTTTGCGCATGCGCAGTAAGGGTGGTTACGCCGCACACTATTTGAGCTCCGCCATAAGATGCTTCGCATCTAAAAGTCTGCGCACAAGCGCCTCTTAGTTGGCTATGTGGGCAGAGAAAGATTTCGCCAGGTAAAAAAAATGAACCATATAGTGTGTCTTCAACATTTAACGCACAAGAAAAATCACAGCATATCCACGGAGTGAATGATGATGAGTGGGCGAAGCTGCGGAGTTTCATCGGTAAACCGTGAATCTTACGTGAATTCTGCCCAGTACATCATCACCGACGTGAGATCGGGCGCGTTTATACTAAAGGTTCGATGAGTTATGACGACTTGCAGCTCACTTTAATTTTACATGTACGCTGTGAATTTTCATTGTTTAGAAAACCATTGCTTTAGAAAACATCTGGCGTCTTTCGTTAAGCAGCTGCCGTCTTTTCGTTTTGCTTTAAAACATCTGGCGTTCTTTCGTTTTGCTTTTACAAAACATCTGGCGTCTTTCGTTGGTTTATTTCATCAATCAACGGCGTTTTGAACAAAATATTTATTGTTTAATCACGCACAGGAGAAATCTCACCAGGCACTACCTTGGAGGTAAACAATGGCTGCTAATGGGAATGAGAGACAGAAGAGGTCGGCTTTTAGCTAACACTTACACTTCTACTTCTACTAACGTTTCCTACTGGAACATGCCAATGGCTGCTAATGGGGAATGAGAGAAAGAAGAATTCGGCTTTTAGTTAACGCACACGCTGCAAATTTTTTATTGTTCAACAACGCACAGGAAAAATCTCCCACCGGCACCACCTTGGAGGTCAAGATCTGGTACTAGCCTTACGACTCGTTACGCACTACTACGAGGGACGAACGGGTGCCGCCTTAAGGAGCTTCGCTTCTAAAAGAAAAGCACCATCTGACAACTGATGAAGACGGGCGCTGTATTCGTCGGTTTTCACTCTGTCCTTCTCTTGCGTCTTGTGCGCTCAAAGCTAAAGTGGAATAGTGGAACATTAGCAAGGTTATGTTATTTAATTTAAAATATTATGCGGGATATTACGCTGATCTGCGATAAGCCATTTTGCGAACATGGAACATAAGTAATACCTTTGACATTAAAACTTTTCTTTTTTTTTTTTTTATAAAGAAAATGTCTTTGAATCAGAGCACTGCATGCTAAACTTTGAGAAAGCAGTAGGCTATCTCAGTTATCGCTGGAACTCTAAACGAGGAAGTCTTGCACCGCGTCAATGGAGCCGAATGAATTAGAGCGACAATAAACATGGTCTTCCGTTTAAGTAGTTACTGTGGCTCAACGTTCCTGGGTAACGTTTGCTCTGAGGTTATGCATTTAATTTGAAGGTCCGATCGTTTATAACAAGCAACTAGGCCATTTTTCGCAAGAAACGCGAATTGTTATTTCAAAATATCGATTATTACGAGCAGACGCCGCAACAAAGCCGGTACTAACACGAAAAATGCTGCCCGCTTGCGCCGGCGGCATGAAGCTGTTGCTGATTCTGGGGCAGTTGGGGTACAGAAACGGCAGGTGGCGTTTAGCTGACGAATAGCCTGAAACCCCTGAATCTTCGTAAAATAGCGACACTTTCCTCCTCCGCTCGCGTTCCTGCTGGTTCGCCTCTCCTTCGCACTCTCTTTTCGAGCATGGCGCCACCTACCTTGCTCCCGCGTAGCAGACGACGCTTCGCAAAGAGAGCGCGCGCTTGCCAGGCGGCGCGCTTTAAGCATTCGCACTAGCCGGGTAGCTCTTGGTATCCTTTTTTTAATTATATGTTGTTTAGGAGATCTTAGGACACGTTTGTAAAGGACATGTGTGATGCTGAACGTTAATTTCCCGCTCTACATGAAGCCTGGTGAAACCTGCAGGGTGATTCCACGTAAGATCGAACAAACGATGGCTGGTCGACCTCTCAAATTTATTTGAAAATTTTATATATTATTGCCTGATTAGTGGAAAGAAGAGATCCGCAATTTGTTTTGCCGCCAAAAATTTTTTCGAACCACAGGAAATCAATAATGACGAAGAGGTGGAGTGGAGCGCTCATCCGCTCTGCTGTTTTGGCCAACTTTCGTTATGAATTGCACAAAATATATTAAGTTAGGTAGCTGAAATTTATTTACCTAAATATATGCATGTTTTTGCTTCTGCTCAGGTATTTTTAGTTTTTATGTGTAGTGTAGATGTTTTTATAAAAAACCTCAAATATGGCCCAATCGGCAAAATTTTCTTTACTTTGAAGGTCTTTATCTCAAAAAAGCCTTGTAGCAGAGCGACAAAAATTCTGCATTACGTTCTTCGCATGCTCATCTACCAAACTGCCAAATCTTGTATTTATTTAACTTTTCAGTAAAGAGATATGATCGGGCTAACTTCAAGAAAACACCGAACAATGAGAACTTCTGACGACCATTAAAAAAAAAAAACCCATTTTTTAAGTTTCTTAAACTTTGTCTACTTATTCTCCTCCACATGAGCGTTCACAATCATTAAAAACATGTTGCATAATGTCGTTGCACTAATAGTTACGGCCCCTCCAATGAGACCCTTTGGCAAGGATGGGCAATTCCGACTTCTTGCCCAGCAAGTGTATAAAATGCAGGCAGGATTGAATTTCTTTTTATTAAAAGGTCAGCAGGTACCTAAAAACGTGTCGCCGGCACTGAAGACGTAAATTTTGAAATTATTTCGTCACTGCAGCGGCCACGAGCTCGGAGCTACCAAGTAGGCGCGCGCGCACCCGAGATGCTCGTTGTAAGAGACGGCGCAGTGAGAGCTCGTTCTCGCGCCCTCAGACCGATCGAGTTCGAAAGAGCAACACCTCTCGGGTGACTTGAACGCACGTGCACTGGAGCTTCGCTATTCTATCCGCCCTCTGTTCGCATCTCAGCTAGGCGCTGATAACACGGCGGAGATGGAAGCAAGATGAAAACTCTATAAGGGAGCTATATGAGCGCTCGCTTCACGCACGCTGCTGCCACAGAAACTGCGCTGCGCCAGTTGCGATCAGTGGAAAGCATGAACGAGGCGCTCCAGTGGCAAAACAAAATATGAATTGTCAAAGGAAAGAAAAGCAAAACTATCGGTAACCGGATGCGCTTGTCTATATTAGACGTCGGCAGCAGACGGCGTGAACTGGCCGCGCGTTCGGTGCGCTGTTCACACTTCATTCGGCGCGGATAGTTCTTGCGCTTTGCTCTTACTCTACTCCTCCTGTGCGTCTCATGACGAGAAAGTATAGCTCTGAAGAGTCTATTGTGGAGACTACCTTTCGAAGCACAAGAAGCTTAAAGGAGTACTGACACGAATTTTAAAAAAATTCGGATTGTTGCTCTAAATAAAAATACTGGTGTCGAGAAACCTAAAACGACTATTGTCGTGCCTGGGGATGCATCCTATATATTTTAATTAGCGCCACCTTAAAAAGACACTTTCGGTTTCGATATCGAGGGGGTGGCTTCTCAGTGTCGTTTCATAGCAGTGTGACGTCACGGAGATACAGAAATTCGCGACGTACTAGCGGGAAATCCGTCATCTGCTCGTGGTGCAATAGACAACGATGAGTGAATTGTCGTCCAGTGAACCTGACAGTGATTTCTACGATTTAGTCTGCATGCAGGACGCAGAACTCGCGAACTCGGAGGAACTGTCTTGACTTGTCGGGATAATATAATGTCCTTGCAGTGTGGCTGGCTTGCATATGCTCAGCGACGAAAACTTCAAAGTCAAATTAAAATATTTATACGTGTTCTACGACTCCAGTGTGTGGACAGCGTGGGCACTGCATACCGACGAAGCAAAAAATGTCCCTTTTGCGATGTCTCAAAATCGTGTCAGTACTCCTTTAATTATTGCAAAGAAGCCAAAATTTCGCTGAGTATACCGACCTAGACATAAATGCTTTGAAGGAACGTTTAACGCCCGAAAGATCAGTGACTGTCAGTGAGACGGACTACTTGTGCTACGCGTGCTTTTGCTACCACTGCAATGAAAGATCTTCACGGAACGCACAGTTTAACGATGACATTCTTATGCCCCCTGAAAATGAAATCGACGCAATTAACCAGATCACTGCGACTACCGGTGCACGTGCGTTCAAGTCACCCGAGAGGTGTTGCTGTTCGAACTCAATCGGTCTGAGGACGCGAAAACGAGCTCTCACTGCGCCGTCTCTTACAACGAGCATCTCGGGTGCGCACGCGCCTGGTCGATAGCCCCGCGCTCCTGGCCGCTGCAGTGACCAAATATTTTCAAAATTAACGTCTTCAGTGCCGGCGACACCTTTTTAGGTACCTGCTGGCCTTTAATAAAAAGAAATTCAATCCTTTTTCAAAATTGGCTAGCGCGAAAATCGACAAGGACTAAGAAGGAACACTGATGTACAGGACAGGCGCTAGTGTTCATCAGTGTTCCTTCTTAGTCCTTGTCCATTTTCTCGCTAGCCAATTTTGAAGATTATGAACCAAGTAGCCCAACAACGTATACTATTAAAAATTCAATCCTGCCTGCATTTTATACACTTGCTGGGCAAGAAGTCGGAATTGCCCATCCTTGCCAAAAGGTCTCATTGGAGGGGCCGTAACTATTAGTGCAACGACATTATGCAACATGTTTTTAATGATTGTGAACGCTCATGTGGAGGAGAATAAGTAGACAAAGTTTAAGAAACTTAAAAAATGGTTTTTTTTTTAATGGTCGTCAGAAGTTCTCATTGTTCGGTGTTTTCTTGAAGTTAGCCCGATCATATCTCTTTACTGAAAAGTTAAATAAATACAAGATTTGGCAGTTTGGTAGATGAGCATGCGAAGAACGTAATGCAGAATTTTTGTCGCTCTGCTACAAGGCTTTTTGAGATAAAGACCTTCAAAGTAAAGAAAATTTTGCCGATTGGGCCATATTTGAGGTTTTTTATAAAAACATCTACACTACACATAAAAACTAAAAATACCTGAGCAGAAGCAAAAACATGCATATATTTAGGCAAATAAATTTCAGCTACCTAACTTTAATATATTTTGTGCACTTCATAACGAAAGTTGGCCAAAACAGCAGAGCGGATGAGCGCTCCACTCCACCTCTTCGTCATTATTGATTTCCTGTGGTTCGAAAAAATTTTTGGCGGCAAAACAAATTGCGGATCTCTTCTTTCCACTAATCAGGCAATAATATATAAAATTTTCAAATAAATTTGAGAGGTCGACCAGCCATCGTTTGTTCGATCTTACGTGGAATCACCCTGCACATTCTACACGTCGTCCTCCCGAGGCGAATTCGCCGCGCATACCAATGACACACTGAGGCTGCCAATAAGCACTAGAGGTAGCCGTCCCGAAGTATCGGTTGGGTAAATATGGTTAACGCCGCTATACGTGCCTGTATTATGTAGTACTGTACACTGCAATGCAAAAGGGTGTATTTGAGGCATCTCTTTCCCTCAAAACAATATCCAGCATCTGGCTCACTTGTTTGTTTTTTTTCACCAAATCTCTGCGCTCGCTATGTCCTGTTAACTGTTTAGCAACCTCACAGAAAGGGCGTGCTATGGGGCGTATTCCTGTCCCGAAACAATAACCATCAATCTCGCGTGTCTTTCCTTGCATTATCGCCGGGCGCGCGGTACTTCCAGGTCACTAATGGCGTGCGTGTTATTAGAAAGCATCCTTTATAGGAAAGTGGCGAGCGCCGAGTTTTCAAGAAATGATGCGCAAACTAGCCAGAGGACGGTTTATGGTGAGGGGCAAGAAGACTCCAAAATGGTGCGGACAGTTTTTATGAGTGCAAGAAACACATGGACAATGGGTGTTGGCGGTATTTTGCTTGTTAAAGAGTGGCGACTATTACTTATTAAAAAAATGACTGTCAGTGCGAGCAGCAGCTCGGAGCTTCACTGAAAGAAGAATGCGCCAGAAGGCGTACATCATTTCCTGTCGATACATTTAGACAGCGTTGGTTGATTCGTTAAGAGATTAGACGAACCAAGCATAGTGCGCAAGTGCGCCTCGTAGACGTACACGAACTATACTCGCTGCTCAATGAACGAGCAAGCGAACGAATAAACTACCCTGCCACCGTAAACGTTTCCTTCGCGAGAGCTCCACTCGCGGATAATAATATCATCTGGTGTTTTACGTCCCAATACCACGATATGATTATGAGAGACGCCGTAGTGGAGGGCTCTGGGAACTTTGACCATCTGATGTTATTTAACGAGCATTGACATCGCACGGCACACCGGCCTCATGCTGTTCGCCTCCATCGAAATGGGACCGCCGCGGTCGGTCGCGACCTTCGGGTCAGTAGCCGAGCACCATAACTTCTGCTCCACCGCGGCGGAAAGCCACTCGCGGATATAAACGTCCACACTAAATGGCTTCCTAAACGATGAACGCACCCTGTGACTCGGCTGGGCACGCACGCTTTGCCTACCTACCTTCTATCGCGAGTTCACCGGTGGGTCTGTCGACTTAAAGGAGCCAGAAAAAGCTATTTGCTCCTGGAAAAAAAAAACGAGCACGCAACAAAAACAGAGAGTACCACTCCTACTGTGAGCTTTCGCACTGTAGCTTTGTTTCTTCAAAAGAATTGCGCCGAATCTCTGAAGTTTCGCAATCAAATTTTCGATCGTCAGTCGGCGTACCATGCTGGGCGCACAAACCAATACCGCAAACTCAAACCAGTAGGCGCATCACGTCAAGCAGAAAATGTAACCATATATTCCTGAAAAGAAAACACTTAGTACAAACCCCGCAGAAGCAGCAATAAAACGTGTGAGGAATAGCGACGTACTGCACAATTAACTGAGAAGTGTCTACAGCGTTATAGCACCCAGTGATTTGCGCGAACCTCGACGAGTACTTATAATGGGAGGACAGCAAATTACCTCGCATAGTCGCGTCGGAACGTCGGCCGAAAGTTCTATCTTCCGATTCGGTGTAACCAAGCCATCCTTCGCAACTCGTTGCGCTTCCCGGGCGGTATCATGAACAGCTTTTTGCCTTCACTTGATTTGTTTCGGCATCCGAAAGCGCAGCAGAAGCCCATGGCAACCAACCGTGACGTCGGTCTTGTGTGCTAGGTATCTCAGAGCACAACGCACGTGGAATGGAAAGTGCGTATCCATAAAACACATGCGCTGAAACCAGCAAGCCCGCGCTTCGAGAGCAAAGATGGCAATCGCGAGCGCCTGTAAACAAGCGAACGCTCCGAGCGGTCCCACGAGATGGCAGTTGGCCAATGCCGACGCGGCGTCAGCCTCGGAGAGGGCAGAGGAAGGAGAAAAGAGAGGAGGCGCGCTTTTATGCACGTATGTCGCTACTTTACAAACTTCCAGGGACTTTAGAATAGCCAAGATGGTGCTACATAGCCGCTCACCTTGTGTTTCATTTGAGAGCCTCAGCTTGCCACCGGCCCCGTCGCCACGGTCCTGGGCCCTTATAATACGACCTTAATGTGGCGCTGTTCGAAATCGAAGGCGAGAGGAAAGGTGCCAGCTAAAGCAAATCAGAGGAGGTTTCACCCTATCGCGTAAACGGCCAGAAGCGAAGCTTGGCGCAAATAGTTAGTACGGATTCCAGAGGACATGCGCGCCATAGCACCCTTGCTTAAAAAATCGTACCACAATGGCGCCGCCATTGCCGCCATTACATTACCTTGCAAGCATTACCAGCCCCCGAGACGCGTGCTAGTCTTCACGGTTCTATTCAGTTTAAATCGTAATTATTGAAAGGGAGCTCACATGAAGTATAGTTGGAAATACGTGTCAACAGAAAGCGCAGACCACGACGCACTGCGACTCACAACTCAGTAAAAGACGTGCTATCGGCCGCGATCTAGAATTTAAGTGGATTTGGTGGCGACATGTAGCAAAAGTTCTTGCATACACATCCGTTTGCACTGCGAGTTCTGCGCACAGTAAATTGCCTAAATGGCCTTCAATCTTTGCCCTAAATTTTATATATGATCATTAAACGCTGTCGGCATGTTTCTAATTTGTCAAAATGTCCATGTGTGATTTATGTTGCCAGTAACATTAAATTGCGCTAATTTAAGCCCATTTGTAAATAACTGCAAGTGCAACAAAGCTACTGGCAGGATAATGACGGTGTTCTTTCGGTTGGCGCTCTATCGGCCAAGCCTTTTCCTCTAGAGTCTGTATAGACCTGTGTGCCGCCGCCGCCGCCGCCACCGCCCAATAGTTTCTTTCAATCCGAACGGGGAGTTTGAACATGAGACATTTCACTGGGAGTTGTATCGCTCCTCCAGATGTCTCACGAGCATTGCATGAGCTCAACGCTGCGGCATCCTCCAGCATTCAAGGACGACGCTCCACACGCTGTAAAGTATATTAGAGTCTAGAGCATACTACAGCTTCCATAGATAAGTAAATATATCGATGCGCGTGTGCACTCCGTGGCTTTCATTTCACCCATGTAAATAGATACATATACAAGCAAAGACAGTGTACAAGGCGCAGGAATATAGGATTCTTCCAATTAACAGACCAACTCATGGCAGCGAAGATGATGCAGCTCTCAAGAAAAAAAGGAGGACCCGCGTCCAAGTTTCGCATATATTTCTTTTATTGCGATAGAAATTATATGGACGCTCTGAAGCTGTTTAAGTCGCCGTAAAGTTTCACGTTAATTTCAAAACGATAACATCGCTCCGCGCATCTTATATTCTACGGGCGAGTGCAACGACGAACGTGGCTGAAGCATAACGAGCCAACCATATCCGTCGCACGGAGTGCTTATGCTATAACATCACTCTGCGTGCGAGACCTGTAAAGCTGACAGGAAACGCCCCGCCCGTCTTTCAATTGCAGAAGGAGCATGAAGGGACGTCGATGAAGAGTTGGGAAGAGGGCTGCGTTGCTCGTGCACAAAGTGCAAACTCTGATATGAAATCTGCTTTAAAGAGCGAAAGAACAAAATCACGAGTAAGGACACGGGACAGCGCGCCACTAACAACTGTTTAATTCGCAGAAAACCACGAATATAAGTATCTTCCTCAGCGCCTGCGGAAAAAAACATGTTGGTATCAACTGTGACAAGGTAACACATTCTCAATAAGACTTTTGTCAGATTTATACGATACTATGTAAGTGTTGCTAATACACATGTCACGTTTTTTGCCGGTACACAGTGCTTCTCTCAATTATCTCGGTGTTTTATCTACTTCTGCCGATAAGCCGTGTCCTGTCCCGTGTTCTTTCTCCTGACTTTGCGCTTTCACGTCTTAAAAGAAGTGTTAGCGTACACCGACTCACACCTAGAAAAATTCTCATACGCGAACTTTGACCACAAGGCAGCAGCCGCTCGCGCTTGCGGTATCTCGGGAAACATGAGCGAACGGAACTTGCAAGCATACGCCATCACTTTCGAGGCATGTATATAGTCTTTCTTATCATTTTTCCTGCTTATTACTCAGTAAACGATCACATTTCTGCCCGATATATGTTGTAGCGTAATCCTAAATGACTTACACACCATAATGCGATGGCCTCATGTAAAACGTTCGATCGCCGAACCGTGCTGCAGTTAGTCATGCCGTAGCAGTTGCCCGAAATTTTGTGCTGTAGCTTAGCTCCGTTTCTAGGTGTTGCTTGAGATGCATTCTGTCACGTGCGAGATTTGCACGTGATATATCTTCTGGCATGTAGCAGTATAATGTCGCTGCTTGGCTTGGCTTGCAAACATTCGCGTAGTCCGCGTTGCATTCTGCTACGCATCCGCGGCTGCTTTGCTCTTCACATTTGAATACTGTGGTACGTCAGCGGGAAAACAGCAGGGGACTCAGTTTCACATCGGCTGAAAAAAGTTGCGTCAAGGTATGAGGTTCGGGTTGTCTTTTCAGCCAAAAACAAATCGTCAAAAATTTGCCTGCAAGTGCAATTATTGGCCGTAATGAAAACAGCAGAAGGAAAAAGATGGATGTGTCATGAAACTTGTCAGAAGGGATGTACAGTGCAAAAAAATGTCGTGTACGAAATTTCTTTTACATGTAAAAAGGAATACATAGGCCCAAGGGCTCGTCGAATGAATGTGCGCATTCGCTAACATCTGAGTTCGCTAAAGAGGGTCCCGTACTCGTACTTAGCGACGCACTGCAAGGAGTTAACTTGCGGGCCAAAACGTTCTGACACAGTGTGTGGGAGCTTTAGTCGCTCGACCTGGCTGATGAGGTGTGCTTTGGTGAGTTCTTCCCCTGTGTTGTGGACACCCATGCCGAGCTAGTGGGCCGTTGAAGCATTTGGTGGCACTCCTAGGGCAAGCTTCGTGGCCTTTCCTGTAGGTAAATTTAGTATTTGCTTCTCGACTCTTTTTACATTGAGATAAGGGGTTCCGTATTCTATGCGGCTATAAAGAAGAGATTGTATCATTCGAAAAGTGTCATGCTCTTTCAGGGCTGGGCACTATCGCGATACAAGAGTATCGCGATAGTATTTCAGAGATACTTTTGAGTATCTGTATTTCTGTATCGAAATACATTTGAAAAATGTATTTGTATCTCAGTAGTGAAATACATTTACGATGTATCGCCTGTATCGCGATACTATGCAGGATACGGGTATCTCATTACATTGTTTATTTGTGTCGGAAATGAGTTGAGGCGTGTTTCCAATGGGGGAACGGCGTCTTTTCTTTCTTTTTTGTGCCAAGACAAGCAAAGGCGCGCCGGCGGTCGCCGACAGA